>NC_053130.1:1261052-1268552 GCF_010015445.1 Perca fluviatilis
CTCGGGCTGGATTTTGCTAACCGAGTTCCCCAGTTGGTGACGCGTTGTTGACAACTGACTTTTGATGGAGGCGACTTTGGTTCACTGAACATATTTTAATGATAATAAACTGTTTATTGTGGACAAATGCCTCTGCCAAGAAACATACACAGACATAATATGTTTCAAATTATTCATAAATAGGCCTATGTATAAAAAAACACACATTATCCGTGTCTTTTCCCATTGGTTGTACTGCAGATAACACAAACACACATCTGGCGATGGGCTGTTTGGATGCTCGGATAAGAAAACAGCAGAAAATCTTCTGTTATTGTGTCTCCATGTTTTCACCACCTGATGCTCTCGGCTACGGCCAACTGTTGGTGGCAGTCATGCAAAAAGTTGTTATGCCAAATGGCCAATATAACAGAAGAAGAAGAACACGCATCTCGACCCTGTGAACGCTGCCAGTCGGAAAAACAACGTAACCATGGGGGCGATGTCTGTTATTCCCAGGAGGCATGAACGCAGGGTCAGTCGGAATATTCATCCAGTCCGGCCATGTCACTACTTCTTGTCTTGACCTCTCGTTTGTTTGGCGGACTCTGATCCTAATTAAGGTCACATCCGGGTCATGCATCTTGCGTCAAATAAAAATTACGTTAACCCGTTTTTTCCATTTTTCATTTGAGCACAAAATTGTAAATGGGAAAAACCCATTTACATTTACAGTTATCCATTCTTTCCTTTTGGTTTTGGAAAGGAATATTGAGGAAACAAGTCATTTATTTGTTTTTTTGAGTTTTGGTTTTATTTTGACAAACAAATGAACGACTACAAACTCGAGATCAGTAAATAAAGAATCATTTAAGCATCCTAAACCCACCAGACTCCATGTAAATAATCAGTCATTTAAGCATCCTAAACCCACCAGACTCCATGTAAATAAACAGTAATTTAAGCATCCTAAACCCACCAGACTCCATGTAAATAATCAGTAATTTAAGCATCCTAAACCCACCAGACTCCATGTAAATAATCAGTAATTTAAGCATCCTAAACCCACCAGACTCCATGGAAATAAACAGTCATTTTAAGCATCCTAAACCCACCAGACTCCATGTAAATAATCAGTAATTTAAGCATCCTAAACCCACCACACTCCATGTAAATAATCAGTAATTTAAGCATCCTAAACCCACCAGACTCCATGTAAATAAACAGTCATTTAAGCATCCTAAACCCACCACACACCATGTAAATAATCAGTAATTTAAGCATCCTAAACCCACCACACTCTATGTAAATAATCAGTAATTTAAGCATCCTAAACCCACCAGACTCAAAAATCAAAAGAAAGGGTAAGTGCTACTACGCTGTACTCTGGTCTTGACCTGTATGCATTTGTGATGTCTTGTAAGCCCATCCATCCATTCCCTCTTGCTATTGTTAAACAATTGTATTCTCTCTCTCTGTCTCACAGTGTGAGCTATGTATGTCAATGCAGCTACTGCTATTAATACTTAGCTAGGGTTATTCGGGTGTGCACCAAGTAGTGGGCACACTGTCAAAATTTCTTCCCCGGATTGTATATGAAAACTGCTGGTGGATTTTGTCATGGTTGTGTATGTTTCAGTTTCCTGTTTTATTTTGTAGTCTGATTTTCGCCCTTGTCATGTTTTGTTTTACTTCCTGCCTTGTGTTTCCCGCCTTTGTGATTATCAGCGCCCCCCCACCCTGATGTGTTTCAGCTGTTTCACTGTTGTTTCATCTCGTTACCTCTTGTATTTAGTCTCTGTGTTGTCTTTGTCTTGTGTCAGATCATTGAACTGTTTAGGGTGAGTTGCATTTTCCCTGTCGCTGAGTTCCTTGTGGTTTTGATCTCTTTAGTTTTCTCAGATTTTTTGGAACTTGTTTTTGCATGCCTGTTTGCCTCAGGACTTCCTTTGTTGTTTTGCATCATTGGTTATTAAATCCTCAAAACTATTCAATGCCTACATGTCTCTGCATTTGGGTCCTACTATTCTCTGAACGCCTCTAACAGATAATTTATTGAATGAATTAAATTTGAACATTATGTGTCAGTGGCTTGTTGATCTTTACATTGTTAGTTAATTTTCTATCCTGGCCTGGGACACACATTCATACAGTTTGATAAAGTACTTATTGGACTTTAACTATTTAGGTCATCCTGTCTATCTGTATGTCTTGGAGGGGGGGGGGGGGTTACTGAGCAGCAGTAAGCAGCAGCTTATAGGGTGAAAAAACATTACAGTGTACATTGTTGTTGAAATGTGTACAGGTTGGCAGGACGGTCTGAAATGTTTTGTCTTCTTACGTTTTGTTGGTAAATGTGAGATGTTCGAGATGTCTTCATATCAGAAACGAGGAAATTAATTTGGCGATGTCCGTGTGTTGCATCATCCCGTTCTAACTCCCGCCTGGTCAGTGGCTCTCAGTCACATACTGATACGAAGTCTGGCACGTGGGACTGCTGGGATTGGTTGAAGACACAGGAAACTCCGGTTATTGGTCAAATTTGTGGAAAAGTTGCGATGATAGGTCAAAATTGCGAGTCGCACCAAAGTCACGGTGATTGGTTGTAACGATGCAGAAACATAAAAAATGTACTGAAGTAGGAGAGTAGAGTACAGATACAGCCTTTTAGTACTTAAGTACAGTAGTTAAGTAGTTCTACTTTGTTACTATACATCTCTGAAAATACTTTAACTGTAATCCGCTGCAGACTGAAAAACACTTAAAGTTAAAGTAACTGAGGCAACTTTCTGCAGCAGGGAGGGGCACACGGGAGAAGTTTACCTTCTGGGCTTTCTGCCGGAAATCTCTTAGGTTTTGATAACACTAGTTTAGGAAAAGATAGTGGTTTGGGTTAAAATAAACCCTTGTGGCAGACAGCCCTGAAGGTAAACTTGTCCCGTGTGCGAGGGAAGGAAACCCAACTGACTTCCTGTTTTAACATCTGCTGTTTCTGCTGTTTTCAGCTGCTCTCAGAGACAAAATGGCTTCCATGGCAGAGGAGGATTTCTGCTGTTCAGTCTGTTGTGAAGTCTTTAGAGATCCTGTTATTCTGTCGCCACAGCTTCTGTAAAGACCTGGTGGAGAAACAGGCACAGGAGTGTCCTGTTTGTAGGAAAAGATCAGACAGGCCAGAACCACCTCGTAACCTGGACTTAAAGAAGCTGTGTGAGAGGTTCGTACAGCAGAGAGATCAGAGAGCTTCAGAGGCTCTCAGATTCAGACCCATCGATGAAGCTGCACGACAACACAAGAAGGAAATTCAGGAAGCTCTGGAGCCCTTAAAGGAGAAGTTAAAGGTTTTTGAACGAGTTAAAGTGAAGTTTGATGAAACGGCAAAACACCTGAAGGTCCAGGCCCGACGCACAGAGACGCAGATTAAGGATCAGTTTAAGAAGCTTCACCGGTTTCTAGAAGAGGAAGAGGAGGCCAGGATGGCTGCACTGAGGGAGGAAGAGGAGCAGAAGAGTCAGAGGATGAAGGAGAAGATGGAGGCTCTGAGCAGAGAGATAGCAGCTCTTTCAGACACAGTCAGAGCCCACAGAGGAGCAGCTGAGAGCTGAAGACGTCTCATTCCTGATCAACTACAAGGCTGCAGTGGAAAGAGTCCAGCAGAGCCCCCTGCTGGAGGATCCACAGCTGCTCTCAGGAGCTCTGATAGACGAGGCCAAACACCTGGGCAACATGAGCTTCAACATCTGGAACAAGATGAAGGACATGGTCTCCTACACTCCTCTGGTTCTGGACCCAAACACTGCTCATCCAGAACTCATCCTGTCTGAAGATCTGACCAGTGGGAGACTAGGAGAGGAACAGCAGCTTCCTGATAATCCAGAGAGGATTGATTATCACTGGTCTGTCCTGGGCTCTGAGGGCTTTAACTCACAGCTGGGATGTCGAGGTTGGAGACAGTACACACTGGATACTGGGTGTGTTAGCAGAGTCTGTCCAGAGGAAGGAAGACATAAAGTCTGAATTATGGGGAACAGGGTTCAGTGAAGGTAAATACTCAGCAGTGTCTCCACCAGCTCCAGATATTGATCTCCCATTTGAGAAGCAGCTCCAGAGGATCAGAGTGACTCTGGACTGGAACAGAGGAAAGCTGTCGTTCTCTGATCCTGATACTGACACACACATACACACCTTCACACACACTTTCACTGAGAAGATGTTTCCATTCATTAACACTGGGAATGAAATCCCACTGAAGATATCACCACTGAAGGTCTGTGTAACACAACAACAGGTCTGATGTCAGATCTCCAAAGTTAAGCCAAGAAACTACCAACTGGATAGAAACATTGCATTGTACATGTCCATCTGTAGCGGAGTAGAATTAGAAAGTGGCATGAAAAGAAAAGACTCAAGTAAATTACAAGTACCTCAACATTTGGACTTAAGTTCAGTTCTGGAGTAGATGTACTTAATTACATTCCTGGTGTCCTCGAGTGAAATTTGACCCATATTCAAAACGTTTCTATATCAGAAATTTTGATTTCTTTCAACCAAATTGTCAAAAAATAACCTGGAAGGTTCCATACAACCATTACTCTTCAGAAGTCAAATAAAAGATAGCTCAGTACTTTCATTGAATATATAATTTGGGTGTTTTATTCAATTTTATAACATTTGGAGAGAAAAAATGATAAAAGAACATTGAAAAGAGTGACCAATGTCGGAAATGGCTTCAAAAATGTGAGGAAAAAAGAATTAAAATGTGACAAAAACTTCGGTAAGAAGTGACAAAAAAAACATATAAAAAACTTTGGGGAAAAGCAACAGAAGTGTCAAAAAACACGACAACACCGTTGAAAAGAAAGTATATTTTGATCCCAAAAAATAAAAAGTTGCACAGTCGACAGATCGAAAGGGTTAAGTTTGTATAAATGTAACTTTTTCTATGTGAATGATGCAAAGTCACAAATTATTTTTGCTGTATGCATACACACATACATGTGTTGCCTTTACTATTTAAAAAAATAAAAAATAAAAAAATAAAGTTTATCAAAAGGACTTAACTACCTCTCTCCTTTTTCTTTGTTTTATGCCATTATAACCATTATAACTGTGTTAAACTGCTCTAAATATATTTAGGAGCTCTTCCTGCTTCTGGTCCTGGTTGTGATGTTAATTTGAGATGAAGACTTGCAGATAGAGAGAAGAATGAGCTCACAGTGAGTCTTAATGTGACAGGAAAGGGCTTGGTGTAAGCAGGGTTAAAAGTTAATGTGATCTATCGTTTCCTAAACCTAACTGTCCCGTTCTTTTATCATATGTCAGTTAAATGTGCATCGCAGCCCAGAGGGTCAAAAAGTGACGCCAAGATACGTCCGACCAAGCACGTCACATACAAGGCTAAAGGACTTTTAGCGTTACAGTTTTTTTCCGATTGCTAAACGACAGCGGGCACAACTGGAGTCACATGTGGACCAGACTCTAACTACAGTCTACACAGTAGCAGTTCATGTGGACCAAAGTCTAGATCGTTTTTCATTGCTTGAACACAGTTTTCTAAACTCTACACACTTATCCCAGGACTTTAACAACAACGTGCACAACACTGTAGATTTACAGCACTTTGTTCAAATGCTAACACACTGCTGTCACAACTGTAAACCACACATTCAAAACAGAATAGATTTCAGTCTGGTGCCTATCAAACACTGCTGATTGGAATTTTAGCTGACAGCCTAAGCAGGTGTCTTGTTTTAGACTACTTAGTGAACATATAAGGTATTTATCCAGAGAAAGATCAGAAAGTCTTTTTTTGTACACAAACACCAAATAAGAGCAAGACAGTTATACACTGTACTGTTTGAGAGAAACAGGTAAAAGAGCAAAGATACCAACATGTCCAGGTAAGATGTCTGAGGTTATATACACAGCTATAAAAAACATGTGAAAAACACTATATCTTTACTATAGTAAAACTGTGTTCTTACTGTTTTTCAGAAAGTAATGGAGGTGAAAGTAATGGAAACACCACATTCATTTTTATTTAGAGATGATGCAGACATCCAATGTGATGATGCTGGAGAGAGGCAGGATTAGTCACTAGTCTCTGGTACTGGTATGGACCTTCAGTTTGTTTACAGTATAATTCCATAAATTACTAGAGATAAAATACTATATTGAAGCAAACTGCTGATTTTCATTCCTTCTTGTTTACCTTACGTAAAAATTAGTATATTATAAAATCTTTATATTTTCTTTAAAGAAAGCATTGAGTAGTGTCAAGTCACTCAAATTATTCAAACTGTAAATATGAAAAGTTTGTAATTTCTGTATTGGTGTTTGATGCTATGTTTTTACTGTCAGTGTGTGTGTGTGTGTGTGTGTGTGTGTGTGTGTGTGTGTGTGTCTGTGTGTGTGTTTGTGTGTGTTATTTCAATGAGGATTGTTCTGAGTGTTTGGCTGCACTGAGCCTGATCTGAGACGTGTGTTAAGAGTTGTGTTGCTGTGAATGAGTTTAGCAGGAGATGAGAACTGTTTAGTTCAGGTGACTGGAGTTAGAGTTTTGCACAGGTGACACCAGTTGTGACCACTGTCGTTTGACAATTGGAAAAAACTGTAATAAAACCAAATATTGAGACAAGTTAAAACATGGCAATAGATATGATTCTGATTCTATTAATTTACGGATGTCAAGAATTTAATTTAATTTAATAATTTACTGATTCTATATTATTTTACTTTTTAATTTAATTAATTAAAACATTTTTTTAAACTTTTTGTGTTATTTTTATTTATTTATTGTATTTTATTTTAGTATTAGGATTTAATTTAAATTTAAATTTAAATTTATTGGATTTTATTTTAATATAATTTTATTTTATTTTATTTTATTTTATTTTATTTTATTTCATTTAATTTAATTTAATTTCATTTCATTTCATTTCATTTCATTTCATTTCATTTCATTTCATTTCATTAATTCTCCGACCCACACAGCAGGGGGCGGTGTGCTCAGTTTACAATGCTTTGCGAACTGTCAAATTAACACCAAGAAGGAGAAAACTAAGAAGTAGGCGTAGAAGAAGAAGCCACCCCTGTCACACAGTGCGCAAATGCGCATCCAGCAGCACGGACCTCCGGTGGATACCGATAAAACTAACACTTCCAGGCTGGGAAACGACACGTTAGGGCGGAAGAGAAAACTGCGCTCGAGTGGCAAGACAGAACCGAAGGGTAACGTCTGTGACACGGCAGGTAAGCCGAACTCACCTGACGCCGAGCCGCTTTTCCTGCCTGACCCAGGCGGATATTTGGGCAGGCCCATAGTTACTGTACACACTGTTAGCAATGATGTGCCAGATGCTGGATTGAGAGAACCAAACTTCATTCAGAAACCTGCCAATTAAGCGCAATTGTACGTACAAACCCCTATTTAAACCATAACTTTTATTTATTTTTGATATTTTATGAATATGTTAATACACTCTTCAATTCGGCATAGTTATAACCAAGCAAACAATAGAGAAT
>NC_053130.1:1278552-1296052 GCF_010015445.1 Perca fluviatilis
ACACACACACACACACACACACAGACCTCACTCACACACACAGACACTCTCACTCCAACACACACACACACACACACACACCCAGAGAACACAGACAGACTGACTCTCTCTCACACACACACACACACACACACACACACACACACACAACTTCTCACTCACACAAGACACTCTCACTCACACACACACACACACACACACAGACACTCTCACTCCACACACAGACACTCTCACTCACACACACACACACACACACACACAGACACTCTCACACACACACACACACACACACCCAGAGAGACACACAGACAGACTGACTCTCTCTCACACACACACACACACACACACACCCAGAGACACACAGACAGACTGACTCTCTCTCACACACACACACACACACACACACAGACACAGACTCTCACTTGCACGCACCAATAGACTCGCTCTCTCTCTCTCTCTGACACACACACAAATAGACACACACACACACACACACACACACAGTTTTTCCATCTTTCTGTTATTGAACAAATTGAACATTGAATTAAATATAAAAGGCAGCACTAAAGAAAGTGATGTTATATTTTAAAGTGTAACTCTAACGCTGTCTCACTGTCTCTGACGCTGTCTCACTGTCTCTAACCCTGTCTCTCTCTCTAACGCTGTCTGTCTCTAACGCTGTCTCACTGTCTCTCACGCTGTCTGTCTCTAACACTGTCTCTCTGTCTCTGATCCTGTCTCTCTGTCTCTGACACTGTCTCTCTGTCTCTAACGCTGTCTGTCTCTGATCCTGTCTCTCTGTCTCTAACACTGTCTCCCTGTCTCTGAGCCTGTCTCTCTGTCTCTGACGCTGTGTCCCTGTCTGACCCTGTCTCTGAGCCTGTCTCTCTGTCTCTGACGCTGTGTCCCTGTCTCTCTGTCTCTGACCCTGTCTGACCCTGTCTCTGACCCTGTCTCTCGGTCTCTGACCCTGTCTCCCTGTGTCTGGTCTACAGGAAGTCGTGCGTACGTCCTGCTGTCTCTCTGTCTCTAACCCTGTCTCCCTGTCTCTCTGTCTCTGAGCCTGTCTCCCTGTCTCTAACCCTGTCTCCCTGTCTCTGATCCTGTCTCTCTGTCTCTAACACTGTCTCCCTGTCTCTGAGCCTGTCTCTCTGTCTCTGACGCTGTGTCCCTGTCTGACCCTGTCTCTGAGCCTGTCTCTCTGTCTCTGACGCTGTGTCCCTGTCTCCCTGTCTCTGACCCTGTCTCCCTGTCTCTGACCCTGTCTCCCTGTCTCTGACCCTGTCTCTCTGTCTCTGACCCTGTCTCCCTGTGTCTGGTCTACAGGAAGTCGTGCGTACGTCCTGCTGTCTCTCTGTCTCTAACCCTGTCTCCCTGTCTCCCTGTCTCTGAGCCTGTCTCCCTGTCTCTGAGCCTGTCTCTCTGTCTCTGACCCTGTCTCTGACCCTGTCTCTGACCCTGTCTCTCTGTCTCTAACCCTGTCTCTGAGCCTGTCTCCCTGTCTCTGAGCCTGTCTCCCTGTCTCTGACCCTGTCTCTCTGTGTCTGACCCTGTCTCTGAGCCTGTCTCTCTGTCTCTGAGCCTGTCTCTCTGTCTCCCCTGTCTCTCTGTCTCTGCCCTGTCTCTCTTCTCTACCTGTCTCTTGAGCCTGTCTCCCTGTCTCTGACCCTGTCTCTCTGTGTCTGACCCTGTCTCTGAGCCTGTCTCTCTGTCTCTGAGCCTGTCTCTCTGTCTCTGACCCTGTCTCTCTGTCTCTGACCCTGTCTCTCTGTCTCTAACCCTGTCTCTGAGCCTGTCTCTCTGTCTCTAACCCTGTCTCTGAGCCTGTCTCTCTGTCTCTAACCCTGTCTCTAACCCTGTCTCTGACCCTGTCTCTGACCCTGTCTCTCTGTCTCTAACCTGTCTCTGTCTCTGACCCTGTCTCTCTGTCTCTGACCCTGTCTCTCTGTCTCTAACCCTGTCTCTCTGTCTCTAACCCTGTCTCTGTCTCTAACACTGTCTCCCTGTCTCCATCGCTGTCTCCCTGTCTCTAACCCTGTCTCCCTGTCTCCATCGCTGTCTCCCTGTCTCTAACCCTGTCTCCCTGTCTCTAACCCTGTCTCCCTGTCTCTAACCCTGTCTCCTGTCTCTGAGCCTGTCTCCCTGTAACCCTGTCTCCCTGTCCCCTCTGAGCCTGTCAAGAAAGCCTGCTCGGCAAAACCAGCAGCACAACCAAACCAATACCCTGTCTCTGAGCCTGTCTCAATGTTACGTGGCACCCTCTCTGTGTTTTGTCTCGCCGCCCACCCCTGCTGTCTCTCACTTAGCACCCTGCACCCCACCACCACATGCCCTTTGTAACCGCTTACATCAGCCAACCTGGGTTTTGTTTGGGCTGAGAATCACTGCCTGAGGGGAGCAATGCATCTCCTCTTAGGGATCCACCTGCCACAGGTACACACACACACACACACACACACACACACACACACACACACACTACACACACACTATACACACACCATACACACACACACACACACACACACACACACACCACACACACCACACACACACTACACACACACTATACACACACACTACATACACACACACTATACACACACACTATACACACACACACACACACACACTAACAATAATAAATACACCCCATACACACACCATACACACACACACACACACACACACCACACATTCACCCTCACCCACCACACACCACCCCCACCCCCGGGCACACACACACACACACTCCCCCACCACCCCACCCCCCTAAACACACATACAAAAACACCATACCCACACACACCATAATAAACACTCCAAAACCACCCCCCACACACCCCCCCTATACCTCAATCCCCCACCCCCTCCCGTCACATACAATCACACACTCCCCCACATATTAATATCTCATCCCCTTCAACCCCAATCATCACCACCATCCCTATCCCCCAAGTATCCCCCTTACACACCCATCACTACATCATCAAACATATTAACCCCACAAACAAACACATCATCCACCCTCACCCAATCATCAAACACATCACACAACTTCACTATATCTCCCCTCCCACCACCATCATCATCACACACACCAATAATACATCAATAACTCATCACCACACCATACACCACACAATATACCCCACCACAATCCCCCCAATCATTCCCCCCTCTACTTCTCTCCCAAATAATCATCATCAAAATACAACTCTCTACATCCCTATCATCATCATCTCATATCAACATCACATATCATCATCACACTCCACCATCTACCCCACTCCACACATATCATCATCTCACATACCACACACACAAACACAACATTACATCCAACCAAAACTCACACTACAACTCGCCAATACATATCTCTCCCACACCATATCATCATCTCTCAGATCACCCTCTCTCCATATCATCATCTCCACCACTCATATCATCATCATATCCATTATAACACTCCTTATCTACACATACTCCACACTATATCATCATCATCCGTTCATCATCATACTATCATAATCATCATCATCATCATCATCCAAATATATCAAATAATATGTGTTCACACACCACATATCACACCAACTACATCATCACATAATCCCATATCAATCTCACAAAATATCATCCCATATATGACATCCTCAACTCCACCACATCTCCATCTCACCTATACCCTTACCCATATCACAATACACCATCTCCCCCATCACAACCTCCCCTCAACCATACTCCCCCAACCAAAATCACACATATCATCATACCTCCTCTCCATACCTCCAAAACATCACACAATATCATCATCATCATCTCTAACACCCCATCACTCACATCAACACATCATCTCCACACTTCACCAAATCATCATCACTCACCATCATCATCATCATCATCATCACAATAATATCATCATCATCAACAATACTCACCCAGACCATCACTATTATCATCATCTCATCATCATCATCATCTCTCTCTCATCTTATGTACTCATCAGATCATATATCATCATCTATCTCACTTATCCAATACCATCATCCCACCTACTCTCACCCACACCTGTCTCCTTGTACTTGATGAGTAAAGTTCTGATTATAGTGTGTGTGTGTGTGTGTGTGTGTACTTGTGTGTGTGTGTGTGTGTGTGTGTGTACTTGTGTGTGTACTTGTGTGTGTACTTGTGTGTGTGTGTGTGTGTACTGTGTGTGTGTGCACGCAGGTGTGTGTGTAGATGCAGTGTGTGTGTGTGTACGGTGTACTGTAGGTGTGTGTGTGTGTACGCAGGTACCTGTACCGTGATTTCATACGGGGGGACCTTGACCTTGAATACACACTCTCTCACAAGGTGGGGACTCGTGGTCACCGGTGGGACCAAAAATCAGGGTCCCTACTGGCAGACCCTCCTCAAAGCATAGAAAACAGCTTCCTGATATGCCCAGTATCAATATCTCCAATGTCCCCTTTGGGGGTTTCTCATGAGAAAAATGTGTGTGTGTAAGACGCTGACGTCCTACTGGCAAACGGTGGTATTGCAAGTGTGTGAACTTTTCTGTGAACATGCGCCCCTCCTGGTAATAAATGGTATTGCAGCATAATGAAAATTTAACTCAGTCAATGATGCACCCTCCTGGTGGGAGATGGTATTATAGCATATTACAATTTGAACTTTCTGTTAGCCCAGCCATAGTAACTCAAACCCAGAATACTTAAAATTAAAGTCCTACAATTTGATCAATATCTACTGGTTTAACATAAAAATTCAAAATTCAATTCCACTTAAAAAAGCTATCTCTGCTTAAACATGTCCTAGAATGTGCTTTTTTTTTGTTTAATTTGCAATTATAACTAAAATGAGGCTATTTATTGTCTAACATAAGAGAATTATGAACAAATCTTGTTGCCTTAGTTAAGTTAAATGTTACATTTTACTGTAATTATATTGCAGATAGCTAGTTTATCTTTGTGTCATAATACTAAAACTGTATTTACTTTCTCAGTCTACCTGTTTATAGACCTAAATTATCAAGATAGGATTACTGATTTTCAAAATGTTTTTTATCCCTGATGATCCATCAAATATACTAGTGAATTAGTGAATCTATTTACAAATGGTTATGAAACTGTAAAATACACTTCACTATAGGCCTATTGGCCCTTCAGATCAATAGATAAATCTTCTTGCTCAGTTATTTCTTCATAGTTTTGTTTCATAACATTAGAAACTTGGTAATATAGGCTACTAACCATGCATGCAACATCTTCATCATGTCAAACGTCCAGTGCCTAATATCTTCATTACCTCATTCATCTAATATAACTATATAACCAGACCTAGTAACCTTGCAAAGGTTCGGATTTGTGGATTACAGCTCTAAAGGTAAAGGTAAAGGTACTTTATTTGTCAGCATACACGCATACGTAGCTTAAATTCATTCTCTGCATTTAACCCATCCCTCAAGGGAGCAGTGGGCAGCCAATGACAGCGCCGGGGACCAACCCCAGATCTGACCCAGTGCCTTGATCAAGGGCACTGACTGGAGAACCTAGTACATGTTTTTGATGGTGGGGGAAACCGGAGCACTCGGAGGAAACCCACGCAAACATGGGGAGAACATGCAACTCCACACAGAAAGGCCCTGAAACACTTGGATTCAACACAGAACCTTCTTGCTGTGAGGCCACAGTGCTAACCACTGGACCACCATGCTACTATTACATTACATGTCATTTAGCGGGACGCTTTTCCAAAGTGACGTCCAATTGTTACATATGCCGAGGTTGCACGCCTCTGAGCAATCTAGGGGTTAAGTGTCTTGCTCAGGGACACATTGTTTGATGTATCGTGAGTGGGAATTTAACCTAAAAACGTTATGCTGGAGATGGGGTTTCCCATCTGGCCACATATTTCCAAAATACCTAATAGGAAACATCATTTGAGGCTCAGAAAGCACACATCTCACTGACCATGTCTCGGCACTGAGCCCTACAGTGCAGTTTGTTCTCCCTTTGCTTTACGCCTGTACACTACTGGACTGGCCCTCCAGGACCCCCTGTAAAGCTTTATATGCAACAATGATGTGTCAGCTTACAGACATGATGTCAAGCAGCTGGCATCCTGGTGCAGCCACAACAACCTGTAACTAAATGCTCAGGAAGACATTGGAGATGATTGTGGACTTCTGTGGAAGAGCTCCCCCTGAGCACCCTCCATCTGCTCCTTTTAAAGATGATAGGCAAAGTTCAAGATAATAAACCCCATTCAACAAGTATCACACGCTCCACACTCCAGCACTCTTTCAATTCTTCAGGAGTAACCTTCTAATACAGTAGCTTCCGTGCAAAAAGTTTGAGCTTAAAGTTCCAAACGCATCTATGGCAATGTAAAAAAGTCTAATGCCTCTACTGATGGGGGATCTTGTAACATACAAAAACCTTTGCCTAAATAGCGACCTTTTCTACAATACTGCTGGTTCTGTGGTGTTGGCGCTTAAAATCTGATGCCTGTAGTGCCATGGAAGCATCAAATGAGGCAGGGTCAAAAGAACTGTGCCAATTATCGCTTCAGTGCGTTTGGCCTTTGATTTACAGCATACAACTATATTTTTCTTTGATAGGAGAGCAAAAATAAAAGGTAGGCTTTAATATATATAGCCTATTTCATAATTATAACTTCTGTAATATATTTAAGTTTCAAAAGTTGGGACCTTTACCTATCATCTTTAACATCCTTGGCTCAGTAGTCACCACTGGGACACACATTTAAGAATACACAATATCCCAGGATCTGAAGTGGGATGCAAAAATCAACACCAATGCAAAAAGGCTGAAAGAGCATACTTCCTGCTTTCTGGTAAGGTTAAACAGGACCCAGACTTGGCCAGACTCAGCTGCATTATCCAGTTTGCTAAATTGATCATTGGTTGAAAGCTACCATATCTATAGTTTCCCCTTCATTAACAAATAACTGTATGTGTATATATGACAGCCTTCTGCCATACAAACCCCCTTTATAACCCTCACTGCCTCTGCTATTGCTATTGCTTACAAAGAAATCTGTATATTCTGTTTGATAAGATCATTACTTACCCTAGCCTCCAGATTTCTTACACTCAGCCCAACCTAGTTTGATAAAAAATGTAATATGTTTCACATGGATTAATCATGGTGCTGCATCTGTATCCTTCATAACTTGGGCTGTTTAGGCTTTAAACAAACAAGCACGCTTCTAACTGTGTGTTCAGGTGTGCCTTGGATATTACAGAACTATGGGTCTTCATGTTGAGGTAAATTTCACAAAACAGAAAAAAGCTTCAAATCCATAATTTAAAGTGTAAGTTTTCAGTCATCCAGGTCAGTGGATGCCTTGAATTACTCAGCAAGAGCAAAATTGTTCCTAAAAAATAACTGCAAAGAAAAATCAGCAGTCAAGTCCATTTTAGTAAAACATGACCAGTCAGGGTCAGTAAATTGCAATTTCCATATTCCCTTGAATGCAGCAGTATGTAGGTGCAGATTGCAGTCCCTCCCTTCCCCACCCAATATGTCTCAACTGATCTGCTTGGACCCCTTGAAGCAGAGGAGGCCCAGAGGAACAGACAGTTTGGCCGATCCACAACGGATCCGATCCGCACCGGATCTGATCTGACGGATCCGCGGATCTGACGTCCCAACCACCAATCCGTCCTTGTTCCTCTTCTCCTCTCTCTTCCTGCTCTCTCCTCTCGATCTCTCCCTCCCAACGGATATTTAATATTAATAACCATCATTTCAGACTTTTGAAACTTTACGAAACAAATAAAAAAAATCTGTTTAGAATCTGTCTCCAAGTCAAGAAACGACATCGCTGTGATAAAAACATAATTTAATGTAGTTTTCATATTACAGTATCATACATACATGTCTGTCTGACTCACTCTTTGGTCCACAGACAGAGAGAGAGACAGAGAGGCAGGCAGACAGATGGGGAGAGAGAGAGACAGGCAGATGGGGAGAGAGAGAGACAGGCAGATGGGGAGAGAGAGAGACAGGCAGACAGAGAGAGAGAGAGAGGCAGACAGATGGTGGGAGAGAGAGAGAGGCAGGCAGACAGATGGTGGGAGAGAGAGAGACAGGCTGTCAGAGAGAGAGACAGATGGAGAGAGAGAGAGAGGCAGGCAGAGAGATGGTGGGAGAGAGAGAGACAGGCTGTCAGAGAGAGAGACAGATGGAGAGAGAGAGAGAGACAGATGGAGAGAGAGAGAGAGGCAGACAGAGAGTGAGACAGGTGGCTCAGGATTTGGTGGAGAATGGAACACAGGAGGTTCAATGGAGGGGGGAATAAGACTGGAATTTCACAAAAAATACACATAATAATAAACCATGATAAAATAACGGATAAAAAATGGAAATAAATGGAAGGATGGAGGCCAGTGGCAGGCACCTGTTTTACTATATCTCGTGGGGTCTAAAAAACCGGAGAATACAGTATCCCAGGCCCTCAGGCTTTGTGGGGCCCAAATGCTGGACCCCCCAAGTTTAAAGGTCTGTTTGGAGGGTGGGCTAAGACTTGCCTGAGGATTAGGCTAGAATTAGGTTATACAGGGGTGAGGGTGGGGTGTGTTGGAGGTTAGGCATTTAGTGGTGATGGTTAAGGTTAGGGTTAGGGAATGTATTATGTCAATGACAAGTCCCCACAAAGATAGTGATACAGACTTGTGTGTGTGTGTGTGTATATGTCAGGGTGTGTCAGTGTGTGTGTCTTCCTAAAACCAACAGTTGAGCAGCTTCAGGGAGAACAGACAGAAACCTTCACCTGTACAATAGATGAACAGGTGAGGCTGATGACTCATGTTTAACCCTTGTGTGGTCATTCGGGTCTTGGTGACCCAAAGGACCACACAAGGGTTAATACAGCACCTTAGTGTTTGTTTGTACAGCATTTTGGTCAGCTTAAACTGTGTTTAAATGTGCTCTGGAAATAAACTTTACTTACTTTACAAGAGACAGGGTTTAGAGAGCAATTCTCAACAAAGTAAACAAAAGTACATAACCCTTGTTTTGTCCTTTGGGTCACTGGGACCCGAAGGACAACATAAGGGTTAAGAGGACACACCTGATTTACCTGCCAGTCAGGCTCCAGCTACACTCCTACCTTTGGATTTATTAAGCAGCGCTTTGGAAACAAAAACTATCTCCGTCTACACAAGAGATTTAGCAGATTGTCTGACGTTACTAAACGTTAAAAAGACAGAAAAAAAGCTACAAACTTCGATTGAAAAAACATTGGAAATAACAACAAAGAAGTTGTAATAAAATGAGAAAAAAGCAGAAAGAAAGTGACGTGTAAACATCGAGAGATAGTCGTTCTTAAACCCAAACGTAGCGTTGGAAACCGCGTTGGAGTGGTGTCAGCGTCGTCCTTCCCAAAAGTCTCCGTTAGTGTCGGAGCAACAGCAGCAACAGGAGCAACAGCAGCAACAGCAGCAACAGGAGCAACAGCAGCAACAGCAGCAACAGGAGCAACAGGAGCAACAGGAGCAACAGCAGCAACAGGAGCAACAGGAGCAACAGCAGCAACAGGAGCAACAGGAGCAACAGGAGCAACAGCAGCAACAACAGCAACAGGAGCAACAGCAGCAACAGGAGCAACAGGAGCAACAGGAGCAACAGCAGCAACAACAGCAACAGGAGCAACAGGAGCAACAGGAGCAACAGCAGCAACAGGAGCAACAGCAGCAACAGCAGCAACAGGAGCAACAGGAGCAACAGGAGCAACAGCAGCAACAGGAGCAACAGCAGCAACAGCAGCAGAAGATCCTCGTTAAGAACCAACATTAACGAACCAAAATGGAGCTTTACACTAGATTGCTGCTGTTGAGTGTTTTTAAAGGAAAGTGAAAGTGTGTGTGTCTGTTCGTGTGTGTGTATGTCTGTGTGTGTGTGTGTGTGTGTGTGTCTGTCTGTGAGTGTCTGTGTGTGTGTGTGTGTGTGTGTGTGTGTATGTGTGTCTCTGTCTGTGAGTGTCTGTGTGTGTGTTTGTGTGTGTGTGTGAGTGTGTGTGTCTTGGCTTAAACATCCCTAAAGATAGTAGTTATTAAACTGAACCGTAGCGGTGTAGCCTCAACATGTCTCCTGGTTCCTAGTTCCTGGTTCCTGGTTCCTGGTTCCCATTCATGTTTTTCCAGAGAAGATCGTCTCATCAGGTCACTCCTAAATTCAGGATTTTGTTTCAATGAAGTTTTGGTGGAAATCACACCAAGATGCCGAGACATCAGCTCATCGTCTGTGTGACTAAACTACGGAGCCTCTAAAGCACCAAAAGTCTCAAAATAACCTGACCTCCATCTCCACATTTTGGGTTTTTCAGTTTGGAGCCCAAAGTGGTCTCAGATTCAGAACCAGAACGGGTCAGAAGTGTTTCCAAATGTCTCCGGTTTAGGGGCTCGGGAAACGCATGGAGCAGGGGAATGAGAGGGGGACACCCAGAGCAGGGGGAATGAGAGGGGGACACACCAGAGCAGGGGGAATGGGAGGAGGGGAGACACCAGAGCAGGGGAATGAGAGGGGGGGAACACCAGAGCAGGGGGAATGAGAGGAGGAAACACAGCAGGGGACATAGTGGGATGGGGAAACACCAGAGCAGGGGGAATGGGAGAGGGGAAACACCAGAGCAGGGGGGAATGAGGAGGGGACACCAGAGCAGGGGAATGAGGGACACCAGAGCAGGGGGGAATGGAGAGGGGAAACACCAGAGCAGAGGGAATGAGAGGGACACCCAGAGCAGGGGGAATGGAGAGGGGAAACACAGGGAATGGGGGGGACACCAGGCGGGGAATGAGAGGGGAACCCCGGCAGGGGAATGGGAGGACACCAGAGCGGGGGAATGAGGGGGGAGAACAGAGGGGGGAATGGGGGGGAAACAGAGCAGGGGAATGAGAGGGGGAACACCAGAGCAGGGGGGAATGAGGGGGAAACACCAGAGCGGGGGGGGAATGAGAGGAGGGGAAACACCACAGGAGGGGAATGAGAGGGGACCACCAGACGGCGGGAATGAGAGGGGACCAGACCAGGAGAGGGAATGAGAGGGAAACACCAGAGCAGGGGGAATGAGAGGGGGACACCAGAGCAGGGGAATGAGAGGGGGACACCAGAGCAGGGGAATGAGAGGGGACACCAGAGCAGGGGAGGGAGAGAGGGGAAACACCCAGAGAGGGGAATGATGTACTCTTAGTCAAACTGATCTCAGACCAGCTGCAGCGTCACAGTTTCCCGATTGTCTTTGCTTGACCAGGCACGCTGGTAGCAGCTAGTGGCAGCTGTGGCTGAGCCAGTCCAAGCTAGGTGATGGCTAGGGTGGGCGTAGCTAGGTGGCGAGTAGGGCATAGGTGGAAGGTGTGGCGAAGCCGATCGATGTTCCCAGCAGTTTGTTCAGAGCTGACTCGGGTCCTCCTCGTGACTTTCTTGCGCTGTGCCTCCATCAGCTGAGGTTCTCCACGACAGATCCTTAAAGAAGACCTTCTGTACCCGCAATTCATGACCATCACGATGGAATGAAGAAAATGACACCAACAAAAAAAACAACAACAACAACATACAACACTACAACAAAATGATAGAATCACACACCCCCCCACACACAATCAGAATCAGTAGCATAGTCGTAAGTCTTACAACTATATCAGATACAACCCCAACAAACCCCCAAACAAACACCCACAAAAAAAAAAAAACAACAAAAAAAATAATAATAAACACACACACACACACACACACACACACACACAAACACACACACAAAAAATAACACACACACACACCCACCTATCATTATCATCATCATCATCATACATTATCATCATCAATATCATCATTATCATCATCATCATCATCATCATCATCATCATCATCATCATCATCATCATCATCTATATCATCATCATCATCATCATCAATCATCATCATCACCATATCATCATCATCATCATCATCATCATACCATCATCATCACACATCATCATCATCATCATCATCATCATCATCATCATCATCACATCGAACATCATCATCCATCATCATCATCATTACATCATCATCATCATCATACCCCCCCTATCATCATCATCGTCTCATCACCATCATCATCATCATCATATATCATCACATATCATCATCATCATCACATCATCATCACCTCATCATCATAAACACACCACACACCCCCCCCCATCATCATCATCATCCAGATCATCATCACATATCATCATCATCATCATCATCACCATCATCATCATCATCATCATCATCATCATCATCACCATACCATCATCACTCATCATCATCATCATCATCATCATCACCATTCATCAATATCATCCCATCATCATATATCATCATCATCATCATCATCCCCCTCATCATCATCAATATCATCACATCATCATCATCCATCATCATCATCTTATCATCATCATCATCATCATCATCATCATCATCAAATCATCATTAATTATCATCATTATCATCATCATCATCATCATCATACATCATCATCATCATCATCAATATCATCAATACAAACACATATCACACCATCAATACTATCATCATCTACTCATCATCATCATCTCAATCATCACATCATCATCATCCATAATCATCATCATCTAGACCATCATCATTCATCATCATCATCATCTCATCATCCATCATATCATCTCATCATACATCTCCATCATCATCATCTGATATCATCATCTACCAACTAATAATCATCATCATCATCATCAGAAATATCATCATCATCATCAAAACCAAACATCATCACGACATCATCATCATCATCCCAGACACATCATCATCATCATCATCATCCAATCTATCAATACCACACATCTTTACATACATCAAACATCATCATCATCACTACATCATCATACCATCATCACCTTCATCATCATCATCACATAAAATCATCATCATCATAAATCTCCACTCATCATCATCACCATCACTCATCATCCCCCACACCAAAAACCATCATCATCACATCATCATCTATATATCATCATCATCATATATACATCACATCATCATTATATCATCATCAATACACCAGACATCATCCATCATCATCATACATTACATCACATCATGGTCATATCAATAGACATAATATCATCATCATCATAAAATATATCATCACCATAAATAGACATCACACAATACATAAATATAAATCATCTCACATCATAATATCATCATCATAGAACATTGCACCCCTACAGAATGTAGAAACATTTAAAGGATGTGCAAAGTGCAGCAAAAGTTGCCAATCACACGGTTGTAAATACACATTTATTTCACAAAAACAAAATTGAAAAAAAAAAGAAAAATAACATTCGCCACAAAAAAGCTTTTAACTTTTCCCGGGAAACCCTGACCGGGTCCTGGTTGCCGGGAAACCCTGACCGGGTCCTGGTTGCCGGGAAACCCTGACCGGGTCCGGACTTTCATTCAAGTAATATTCTAGAAGTTGTCTTTAACTTCTGCTAAAGTCATCTCCTGGTGAGATACTTTTACTCAAGTATTGCTTGCAGTACTTTGTACGAGATTGTGTGTGTGTGTGTGTGTGTGTGTGTGTGTGTGTGTGTGTGTGTGTGTGTGTGTGTGCAGGCGGACCTGTTCTTTGAGCTGCTGGACTTTCTCCTGCAGAACCATCCGGACCCCCTTCAGTTTGGTCTCCAGTTCCTCTGTCCTCTGCTGCAGGGCAGACAGCGCCTTCTCGTACTGACCCTGAACACAACACACACACACACACACACACACACACATTACATTACATGTCATTTAGCTGGTAACACAGCAGCTCTGGAGCCAACTTTGCCTAAAAAGGGACTAAAGATGTAAATCAGCCCCCACTATTATCTCACATATGTGTTCAGCCATCCCATATTTTATAAAATGTGTCTGTGTGTCTCTGTGTGTATGGGAGTGATTGTGTGTGTGTGTGTGTCTGTGTTCATGTGTGTGTGTGTGTCTGTGTTCATGTGTGTGTGTGTGTGTGTTCATGTGTCTGTGTGTCTGTGTGTATGTGTGTGTGTTTGTGTGTCTGCGTTCGTGTGTGTCTCTGTGTATGAGTGTGTGTCTGTGTCTGTGTGTGTGTCTGTGTGTATGTGTGTGTGTGTCTGTGTGTATGTGTGTGTGTGTGTCTGTGTTCATGTGTGTGTGTGTGTGTGTCTGTGTATGTGTGTGTTGTCGTGTATGTGTGTGTGTTCTGTGTTCATGTGTGTGTGTGTGTGTCTGTGTTCATGTGTGTGTGTGTGTCTGTGTGTGTACTACTGTGTGTGTGTGTGTGTCTGTGTTCATGTGTCTGTGTGTGTGTGTGTGTGTCGTTTGTGTGTGTCTGTGTGTGTGTGTCTGTGTGTGTGTGTCTGTGTGTGTGTGCGTTCTGTGTTCTGTGTGTGTGTGTGTCTGTGTTCATGTGTGTGTGTCTGTGTGTGTGTCTGTGTGTATGTGTCTCTGTGTGTGTGTGCTGTGTGTGTGTCTGTGTGTGTTGTGTGTGTATGGTGCGTGTGTGTGTGTGTGTCTGTGTGTGTGTGTCTGTGTGTATGTGTCTCTGTGTGTCTGTGTGTGTGTGTGTGTGTGTGTCTTTGTGTGTGTGTGTGTGTGTGTCTCTGTTCGTGTGTGTGTGTGTGTGTGTCTTGTGTATGTCTGTATGTGTGTGTCTCTGTGTGTGCGTGTGTGTGTGTGTGTCTCTGTGTGTTCATGTGTGTGTGTGTGTCTGTGTGTATGTGTCTCTGTGTGTATGTCTGTGTGTGTGTGTGTGTGTGTCTCTGTGTGTGTGTGCGTGTGTGTGTGTGTGTCTCTGTGTGTTCATGTGTGTGTGTCTGTGTTCGTCCGTTCGTCTGTCTATGTCTGTGTCTGTGTGTGTGTGTGTGTGTCTCTGTGTGTGTGTGTGTGTGTGTGTGTGTGTGTGTGTCTCTGTGTGTGTGTGTGTGTGTGTCTCTGTGTGTGTGTGTGTGTGTGTGTCTCTGTGTGTGTGTGTGTGTGTGTCTGTGTATATGTGATCACCTGCTTCATGCTGCTATGTGCGCTGCTCTGCTGGTTCTGGAGTCTCAGCGTCTCCTCCAGCTGCTGACTCTTCTTCTGCTCCTCCATCAGTCGGGCCTGCAGCAGCTCCGTCTCCTCCCTGTTGCCGTCGGCAGCACGCCGCTGCAGCTCCTGCAGCCGCCGCGCGTGCTGCGCCTGAACCAGACCGAGCGTTGTGTCGGCCCGAACCGCCTACACAGTGCACACACACACAATGGTCTGAAACTGGTCCAGTATTAAACCAGAACCAGGCTGTAATGTAACCCTACAGGACTAATGTTCAGCAGCCGTTAGAGTCCACTAAAAGTTCTGTTGTTGCTGCTGACAGCCTCAGATTATTATTCTAAGTGTCTGACAACATTATGGGATGGATCCCTACAGAGATAGACCTTTTAGTTAAAGAGTAAGATCCTTTTAGTTTAACATGAAACAGCCCCGAAATCACCATCACCAAACTACACCAGACTCTGTAAATAATCAGGACTTTTAGCGTGTATAGAGCCAGCATATCTCCACCAGACTCCATGTAAATAATCAGGATTGTGTAAAAGCAGCATATATCCCCAGACGCTTATGTATTTAATCAGGATTTTAGTGTGTATAGAGCCAGCATATCTCCACCAGACTCCATTTATCAGGCTTTTAACGTGTAAGAGCGCATATCTCCACCAGACTCCAAGTAAATAATCAGGACTTTTATCATCGTAAAACACACTTCATTCAAAGTGGACAAAAACTAAATAAAACTATCAAAAGCTGTCTTGGTTCATCTTTCCACTGTTCCAACAATCACCATCTGATTTGGTTGAAATAAACCCTTAATTCACCCATTTACATGTGGAGATATGCTGGCTCTATACACGCTAAAAGTCCTGATTATTTACATGGAGTCTGGTGGAGATATGCTGGCTCTATACACGCTAAAAGTCCTGATTATTTACATGGAGTCTGGTGGAGATATGCTGGCTCTATACACGCTAAAAGTCCTGATTATTGACATGGAGTCTGGTGGAGATATGCTGGCTCTATACACGCTAAAAGTCCTGATTATTGACATGGAGTCTGGTGGAGATATGCTCTCTATACCAAAGTCCTGATTATTGACATGGAGTCTGGTGGAGATATGCTGGCTCTATACACGCTAAAAGTCCTGATTATTTACATGGAGTCTGGTGGAGATATGCTGGCTCTATACACGCTAAAAGTCCTGATTATTTACATGGAGTCTGGTGGAGTTTGGTGATGGTGATTTCGGGGCTGTTTCATGTTAAACTAAAAGGATCTTACTCTTTAACTAAAAGGTCTATCTCTGTAGGGATCCTTTCCATAATGTTGTCACACACTTGGCTATATTATGTGTTATGTACATGTATATATATTAAATATGGGTATCAGTGTTTAGTATCAGATGTTTTTGGTCCAGACCTGATCCTGAGCCTGCGTCCGCTCCGTCTCCAGTTGGGTCAGTTTGGTCTTCAGGTTCTGCTGCTCCGACAGCTGAAACATCAAGCTTCAGTTATCTGGGGTCACAGTTAGACTAGGGGATCCACATATGGACTAGAGCAGACTAGGGGATCAACATATGGACTAGAGCAGTCTAGGGGATCCACATATGGACTGGAGCAGTCTAGGGGATCCACATATGGACTGGAGCAGTCTAGGGGATCCACATATGGACTAGAGCAGTCTAGGGGATCAACATATGGACTAGAGCAGTCTAGGGGATCAACATATGGACTAGAGCAGTCTAGGGGATCCACATATGGACTAGAGCAGTCTAGGGGGATCCACGTATGGACTAGAGCAGTCTAGGGGATCCACATATGGACTAGAGCAGTCTAGGGGATCCACATATGGACTAGAGCAGACTAGGGGATCCACATATGGACTAGAGCACACTAGGGGATCAACATATGAACGAGAGCAGACTAGAGGATCTACATATGGACTAGAGCAGACTAGTGGATCAACATATGGACTAGAGCAGACTAGGGGATCAACATATGGACTAGAGCAGTCTAGGGGATCAACATATGGACTAGAGCAGACTAGTGGATCAACATATGGACTAGAGCAGTCTAGGGGATCAACATATGGACTAGAGCAGTCTAGGGGATCAACATATGGACTAGAACAGTCTAGGGGAAAAAACATATGGACTAGAGCAGTCTAGGGGATCCACATATGGACTGGAGCAGACTAGGGGATCAACATATGGACTAGAGCAGTCTAGGGGATCCACATATGGACTGGAGCAGACTAGGGGATCAACATATGGACTAGAGCAGACTAGGGGATCAACATATGGACTAGAGCAGTCTAGGGGATCAACATATGGACTAGAGCAGACTAGGGGATCAACATATGGACTAGAGCAGTCTAGGGGATCTACATATGGACTAGAGCAGTCTAGGGGATCCACA
>NC_053130.1:1301052-1303552 GCF_010015445.1 Perca fluviatilis
GCAGCTTCCTGTGCAGCGAGGTCACTTCCTGGGCGTGGCCGAGTTTCTCCTGACCAATGGCGTGGAGCTGAGCGCGAAGAAGCGCCGAATCAGACTCCACGGCGAGCAGCGACTGCTGCAGCTTCTCCACCTGAAGAGACAAACACCAGTCAGGCTACATCTACCTCTCATTCCCCCTGCTCTGGTGTTTCCCCTCTGGCGTTACCCCTCTCATTTCCCCCTGCTCTGGTGTTTCCCCTCTCATTCCCCCTGCTCTGGTGTTCCCCCTCTCATTCCCCCTGCTCTAACGTTTCCCCCTCTCATTCCCCCCTGCTCTGGTGTTTCCCCTCTCATTCCCCCTGCTCTGGGGCGTTTCCCCCTCTCCATTCCTGCTTGGTTTTCCCCTCTGGGTGTTTCCCTCTCTCTTTCCCCTCTCTGGTGTTCCCTCTTGTGCCCATTTCCCGCCTGGTTTCCATTTCTGTGTTTCCTCTCTCCGCTCTGGTGTTTCCCCCTCCACTTTCCCCACTGTTTCCATTCTCTGGCTCTGGTGTTTTTGTTTCCCTGTATGTTTCTGGCGCCTGTTCCCCTCTCATTCCCCCCCTGGCGTTACCCCTCTCATACAACTCTGGTGTTTCTCTTCTGGTGTTTCCCCTTCATTCCCCCTGCTTGGTGTTTCCCCCTCTCATTCCCCCTGTGCTGGTGTTTGCTCCCTCCTCATTCCCCGCTTTAGTGTTTCCTCTTTTCATTCCCCGTGCCTGGTGTTTCTTTCTGGTGTTTCCCCTCCATTCCCCCCCTGGTGTTTCCCTCTCTTCCCCTGCTCTGGCGTTCCCCTCTCATTTCCCCCTGCTCTGGTGTTTCCCTCTCATTCCCCTGCTCTGGTGTTTCCCTCTGGCGTTCCCCCTCTCCTTCCCCCTGCTCTGGTGTTTCCCTCTCATTCCCCTGTCTGGGGCGTTCCCCTCTCCTTCCCCTGCTCTGGTGTTTCCCTCTGGCGTTCCCCCTCTCCTTTCCCCCCTGCTCTGGTATTTCCCTCTTCTAGTGTTTCCCCTTTCTCCTTCCCCGCCTGGGTTTCCC
The DNA here is from genome assembly GCF_010015445.1 of Perca fluviatilis. Lineage (NCBI taxonomy): Eukaryota > Metazoa > Chordata > Actinopteri > Perciformes > Percidae > Perca > Perca fluviatilis. Next base: position 1,302,103 of record NC_053130.1, read on the forward strand.
TCCTTTCTGGTTTTTTCCCCCTCTCTTTCCCCCTCTCTGGTGTTTCCCCTTCTGGTCTTCCCCCTCTCTGTATTTCCCCTTGATTCCCTCCATTCCTCTGCTCTGTCTCCCCTCTCATGTCCCCTGCTCTGTATTTCCTCTGGTGTTCTCCTCTCCCTTCCCCTGCTCTGGTTTTCCCCTCTGGTGTCCCCCTCTCATTCCCCCTGCTCTCGTGTTCCCCTCTCATTCCCTCGTCTGGTGTTTCCCCTCTCATTCCCCCCTACTCTGGTATTTCCTCTGGTGTTCCCCCTCTCTCATTCCCCCTCTGTATTTCCTCTGGTGTTCCCGCTCTATTCCCCTCTTGTGTTCCCCCTCTCATTCCACCTGCTGGGTGTTTCCCCCCTCTCATTCCCCCGTCCTGGTCCCCCTCTCTTCCCCTACTCTGTGTGTTTCCCTCCTCTCATTCCCCCTGCTCTGGTGTTTCCTCCTCTCATTCCCCCTGCTCTGGTTGTGTGTGTTGTAACCTTGGTGTTTCGGTCGTCAGCTTCTCTCAGCAGTTTGGATTTATCGTCCTCCAATCGCTGCAGCTTCAGAGTCGCACCGCTAAGCTCCGCCTCCAGCGCCGACAGACGGCCCAGCTGGGAAATTAAGAAAACTTTAAATTGGATCCAAAACCAGTGTTAATTTACAACTTAATTAATTAATTAATTAAATTAACACTGCTCCATACATATTTACACACACAATCAATAACCACACTGAGCCGAGCACTGAAGGTTCCCAGAGACATCTTCTCACATAAAGACTAAAACTAAATGCAGATGAAAGCTCCGAAAAAAGCTCGTAAGTGGACCTTGAGTTGAGATTATTTTGGCACGTATACAAAAGCACCTTCCAGGAACTAAACCAGGAGCTACAAGGAGGCATGTTCTGATACCTGAACTTGTGCATTTTTATTTATTTAATCTTTTTTTTTTTTTTTTAAACGTCTTTTCCTTATTTATTGTTATTTATTATACAGTACAGGCCAAAAGTTTGGACACACCTTCTCATTCAATGCGTTTCCTTTTTATTTTCATGACTATTTTACATTGTAGATTCTCACTGAAGGCATCAAAACTATGAATGAACACATATGGAATCATGTACTTAACAAAAAGTGTGAAATAACTAGAAACATGTCTTATATTTTAGATTCCTCAAAGGTAACCACCCTTTGCTTTTTTATTAATAAGGGAATACTTCCACTAATTAACCCTGACGCACACCTGTGAAGAGTAAAACCATTTCAAGTGACTACCTCATACCAGGAAGCTCAGGCGCTGGCGCTTTGCCGCTGCCTTTGCGCGTGCGTTGGTGGTGTTGCTTGCGAGAACCTACAAGGGTTTGCAGGCGTTATCAAAGCAAAGGGTGGCTACTTTGAAAGGGATCTAAAATATAAGACATGTTTTTCAGATTTAATTTTCACTTT
>NC_053130.1:1308552-1323552 GCF_010015445.1 Perca fluviatilis
TAGGGTTACTAATGTGGCAATAAAGTCCTTTCTGATTCTGATTCACGAATTTGAGTTTCTAAACATCAGCTGGCTGAGGGCTTCAGTCTGCTTCAAACAAAGTGCTCGTAAGACCGTAAACATCTCAGATTTATGCAGAGTTGGAAAGTAACAAAGGACATTACATTACCGTCATTTAGCTGACGCTTTTATCCAAAGCGACTTACAGTTGCTACATATGTCAGAGGTAACACGCCTCTGGAGCAACTAGGGGTTAAGTGCCTTGCTCAGGGACACATTGGTTGATGTATCGCAGTGGGAATTGAACCCAGGTCTCCCACACCAAAGGCATGTGTCATATCCACTGCACCATCACCACCCCCATAACCTCCCGTTAAGGTATTTGAGCAGGTTATTTTGGACTTTTTAACCCTTGTGTTGCCTTTCCTGTCGACTATGCAACTTTTAGTTTTTCTGGATCAACATTTTAAATTAATTTCTTAACTTTTGTCGCTTTTCCTCTGAAGTTTTTGTCACTTTTTCATGATCTTTTTGTCAAATTTTACTGCGCTTTTTTTCAATGTTCTTTTATTTATTTTTTCCAAATGATATCAAATTGAATAAAAAACACCCAAATTCAATGAAAGTAGTGAACTGATCATGTATTTAACTTCTGAAGAGCGTCGTACGGAACCATCCACGTTATTTCGTTGACAATTTGGATGAAAAAAAACCCCCAAAATTTCTGATATAAAAACTTTTTTTAAATGGGTCAAATTTAACCCAAGGACAAAAGGAGGGTTAATGTAGTTTGTATAGTTTTTTTGCCGTTTATTTAAAGCAAACTGAGGCCTTAAAGGAACACACCGACTTATTGGGACTTTATCTTATTCACAGTAACCCCCAGAGTATACTAGACTAGACTAGTCCATACATACCCTTCTCATCTCAGTGCGTGCTCTAAGGCTGTCTGACGGCTCCAGCATTAGCTTAGCTTAGATCCTGCAGGTAACTGGTTCCAACTAGCCTACTGCTCCCAATAAGTGGCAAAATAACACCAACATGTTCCTATCTACATGTTGTGATTTGTAGAGTCACAGCATGTACAAATAACAAGGTCACATGACACACAGCCATCTTCTAACTGTATACTAAGTGGGAACTATATTCTCAGGCAGGCGAAGCTCTGCTACTTCTGCTACTTGGGCGGAGTGATTTGCTTTGCAGCGAGCCTGACGGAGAATATAGTTCCCGGTTTGTTTACAGTTAGAAGATGGCTGTGTCTCATGTTACGTTGGTTTTTGTACACGCTGTGACTCTACTAGGGCTGTGCTCGATTGAAGAAATTCTGAGTCGACTAACACTCATTCAGTCGTATCGACTAATCAATTAGTTGATTTAATCGACAGATCTGTAAATCTGAGTTTCTCCGCAAAGAGTCCTGCTAAAAGCACCACTTTAATTCTTGTGTTTACCAGAGATGAGCTCGTACGGTTCCTGGAAATAAGTCATTCAGCATGAAAACAGCATCAGACATGAACTAATGGCCTAAAGAGATCTAAGTTGACTAAGACCAAAACCACCGATTAGTCGACTAATCCACTAAGAGGGAGCAGCCCTAGACTCTACAAATCACAACATGTAAATAGGAACATGTTGGTGTTATTTTGTCACAATTCGGAGCAGTAGGATTACTGGAACCAGTTACCTGCAGGATCTGTGCTAAGCTAAGCTAATGCTGGAGCCGTCAGACAGCGTTACAGCACCCACTGAGATGAGAAGGGTCTGTATGGACTAGTCTAACTCTGGGGGTTACTGTGAGAAGGGTATGTATGGACTAGTCTAACTCTGGGGGTTACTGTGAGAAGGGTCTGTATGGACTAGTCTAACTCTGGGGGTTACTGTGAGAAGGGTCTGTATGGACTAGTCTAACTCTGGGGGTTACTGTGAGAAGGGTCTGTATGGACTAGTCTAACTCTGGGGGTTACTGTGAGAAGGGTCTGTATGGACTAGTCTAACTCTGGGGGTTACTGTGAATAAGATAAAGTCCCAATAAGTCGGCGTGTTCCTTTAAATCTGAACAGAACACACGGATCTTCATCCTGTCAAACAGAGTTTGTTTTATAATGAAAACAAGACGCATGAAATCAGAATTTAAGCATTTCACATTTGAGTTTAAGTGTCGGCGCTGAGAGAAAAGTAGGCAGACAAAGACAACATGACAACTGACACAGAGACAACAAACAAGCTATTCACAGTCTGTCATGCGATTGTCATTCGGTTAGCGATGATGTTGAAGAGTTAAAAGCATTCCAGGCAGAGCGAGTTGGCCGCGGTGCATTGTGGGGGATGATTGTGAGCGGTTCATTCCGTTAGCAGAGCGTCTACCTGTTGGGGGAAAAGAAGCATGATCGATGCGGTTAGTGATTTAAGTACTCAGACGAAGAGTTCGGCTGTGTCTGGGATCAGTCACTCCTTCACTTCTCCCTACGTGGTCATTTTCTCTGCTCCAACAGTTAACCTTAGTGCTACCGTTGCTATGGCAGCGTTACCTTATTCTCCCAAAACAACAACAACCCAGCAGGAACCATGCAGCACATAGTTAGCCGTCTGACATCCCCCTGAAATATATCTTTTCCTTGATTCATATTTAAGGGCTGTAGCCTCGTGAGAGCGTCCTGATCTGGCGAGCTCCAGTTTTCTACTCCCAGATCAGTCTGGCATCTTGAGATAGAGACAAACGACCGACCAATCAGCGTTGGTTTTGAGGCGGGTTTAGGTGTGACACAACGAGAAGCTGCTGTTCAGTCTAAACAACGTGGAGGCTTCCACGGAGGAGAGGAGCGTAGCTATCGCGGCAAGTTTTATCTGAATTAGAAAGTATTCCTTCTTTGAAAGAAGAGCAAAAAAAACGGCACTGGAGGCTTTTCTCGGAGAAAAAGATGTGTCTGCTCTTATTGTGTTACTTATTGTAATTGTTGGGGCTTTGTAAATTATAGAGTGTGGTCTAGACCTACTCTATCTGTTAAGTGTCTCAAGATAACCTATGTTATGATTTGATACTATAAATAAAATTGAATTGAATTGCTCTTCTCCCGACTGGTTTCGGCAAGAGTTTGATCTGATTGGTTGATTTGGCCCGTCTATCACCAACTATAGGTGGTGATAGACAGATGGTTTATCCAATCAGCTAACCAAGGCAGCGGCTGCTGCTGCTGCTAGCCTTGTCTGTACACATTGAGGTTTCACATAAACATAAATATATTCTGATCAGATTAAAGCAAAGACAAGTTCGGCAGTATTGACGGCAAAATAGGCTCCAGAATATTTCCTTCTGGATTAAATTACATTCATATATCTGCATTTATGTCAAAACCTTGACACTTTCAAAACATCAACATGTCATTTATTAATATGTATTTGTGTCTAAACACTTGTCACCGGGCTAAACATCTTTTCTGGGGGAACGTGAATAGTAGAGTAGGGCTGTGCTCGATTGAAGAAATTCTTAGTCGACTATAACACTCATTCAGTTGTACCGACTAATCGATTAGTTGATTTAATCGACAGATCTGTAAATCTGAGTTTCTCCACTAAGAGTCCTGCTAAAAGCACCACTTTAATTCTTGTGTTTACCAGACATGTGCTCGTACGTTTCTTGGAAATAAGTCATTCAGCATGAAAACAGCATCAGACATGACTAATGGACTAAAGAGATCTAAATTGACTAAGACCAAAACCACCGATTAGTCCACTAATCCACTAAGGATTTTAGGACTTATTTATTTTTGATTAGGACAATGCACATTGTAAACGCGCCAGTTTTCAACTGTAGTCCTAGTTGCCTAGCATGCATGTCTTGAATGTCATGTCAGAAAGGCCTGGGACGACCTGGGTTCGTACCCAGAACCTTCTTGCTGTGAGGCAGAAGTGCTAACCACTGATCCACCGTGGCCGGCTATTTTCATAAACAGACATTTCAACCTCTCCGTTTTCAAAAATAACATCGTGCACAGCTGTCAGCTTTCAGAAAAGTGTTTGTTTACACGTACCAGTGTGTATATATGCCGTCAATAGCACGCCAGACCTGTAGGTGGCGGTGTAACGAGAAGCTCAAGCCCACGTCAGCCAATCAGAATCCCGAAAATAGCAACAACAGCAACCAATCACTTCCTCTTTCTCTCTCTCTCTCGGCTTTCTAAACCTCTGTTTGTCTCAGTTTACGTGCAAACGAAGATTTCAAAAATCTCCACTCTGGCCGGAGTTTTTAGAAAGACTGTTTCAGAGGAGAATTCTCCATTTGCGTGTAAACGAAGGGAAATGTCTTAGTTTGTAAAAATAACCATGTAGGTGTAAACAGGGTCTAAGAGGGAGCAGCCCTATTAGCGAGTGATTCCAGACACAGCCTTGGTCGTGATTCAGATCCCGTGATTTGGGATCTCCGAGACGGTTCTCATGCTTCCTACAAACCTGTGCGGACTGGCCGGGTCCATCTCGTCCTCCAGAGCCAGAACCAGCCGCTCCAGCTCCATCAGCTGCTGCGTCATCTTCTTCTTCTCTCGTTCAAAGTCTCGCTTTGCCTCGAGGGAATTTACTCGCTGTAAGATATCGCTGGCGTCCGCCACCTCGGCCCGCAGCCGGTCCACCTGGCCGGTTTTGGAGTTGAGCTTCGTCCGGAGCTCCAGGACCAGGTCTGCGGTCTCGTTGAGCTGCGCGCTGAGCTCTCCCAGATGCTCTCGGAGCGTCGAGATCTCGGCCTCCATCTCCACGATCTGGCCGGCGAGCTGGTCGGCCAGACGGGCGTAGCCGGCGTTCTCCTGGCTCAGACGACAGACTTCTTCCTTCTCGTCGCGCAGAGCCTCCTGCAGGCGACAGACCTGTTCCTTCTCGTCGCGCAGAGCCTCCTGCAGGCGACAGACCTCTTCCTTCTCGTCGCGCAGAGCCTCCTGCAGGCGACAGACCTCTTCCTTCTCGTCGCGCAGAGCCTCCTGCAGGCGACAGACCTGTTCCTTCTCGTCGCGCAGAGCCTCCTGCAGACGACAGACCTCTTCCTTCTCGTCACGCAGAGCCTCCTGCAGGCGACAGACCTGTTCCTTCTCGTCGCGCAGAGCCTCCTGCAGACGACAGACCTGTTCCTTCTCGTCATGCAGAGCCTCCTGCAGACGACAGACCTGTTCCTTCTCGTCATGCAGAGCCTCCTGCAGACGACAGACCTCTTCCTTCTCGTCACGCAGAGCCTCCTGCAGACGACAGACCTCTTCCTTCTCGTCGCGCAGAGCCTCCTGCAGGCGACAGACCTGTTCCTTCTCGTCGCGCAGAGCCTCCTGCAGACGACAGACCTCTTCCTTCTCATCGCGCAGAGCCTCCTGCAGACGACAGACCTGTTCCTTCTCATCGCGCAGAGCCTCCTGCAGACGACAGACCTGTTCCTTCTCGTCGCGCAGAGCCTCCTGCAGACGACAGCCTCTCCTTCGTACTCTGCAGAGACAGACCTCTTCTTCTGCAGACAGAGCATTTTATGAGCCTCCTGCAGACGCTGCTCGGCGCTCCTCCTCCGCTCAGACTCGTCCGAGGCGCCGTCCAGCTGCAGCTGCAACGTGTCCACGGCCATCGCCTGCTCCTTCAGATCCTGGATCAGCCGGGCGCGGTCTGTCCTCAGCGAGTCCAGCTCTGCGGCCCGTTTGGCGAGACGGTCCTGCAGAGTCTGCAGCTCGGCGCTCAGGGCGTTCAGTGTCTGCTCTCTGGCGCCGAGCTGCTGGGCGAAAGCGTCCGAGAGGCGGCTGTAGCTTTCCTTCGCCGTCTCGTGGCCCTGCAGGATGCTTTCGGACGCCGCGCGCAGGTTTCCCAGCTCCTCTTTCAGCCGACTCACCTGAAGAAGAAGCTCGTCCTTCTCCGACGCCGTACGTTCGTGTGAAAGCTCGTGAGACTCCAGGACGGCGAGCTGAGCGCACGCCTCCTCCAGGCGGGCTTCCAGCTCCGAGCAGCGTCCGCGCGAAGCTTCGAGCTCGTCCTCCAAGTGGCCACAGCGCCCTCTGAGCTCCTGTAAAGCGGCCTCTGATTGGCTGATGTGCAGCTGGGCGCTCTCTGCGCGAGGTCCCTCTCCCGGTGGAGCTGGCGCTGACTCTCGGCGTGCTGAAGCGCCACGTGAGAGAGCTGCCGCTCGGCTTCCTCCCTGCTCAGCGTCCATCACAGCGAGATGCAACTAGTTACTCAGCGATAATGAATAAATACACCTGCTGTTTGACAGACGCTCACACTTCCTGTTGATGTCACTCACGCTGCCGTTTGATTGGACGTTGGAGACATTTCTCAGTTTTTATGTTACAGAATTAATCTTAAAAGCGGCACCAATCAGTGTTTTTTATATTTATCAATGAAGCAAATGACCGTTAAAAGGACAAATCTGGCGCAAAATGACCCGAGGGATTAATAACGTGTACCTAGGGCTGGGTATCGTTCAAAAATATTCAATACCAGATATCAATAGCGTGACTTTGATACAGGTTCCTTAACGATACTTTTTTCAATACCAATTTTATAAAACAATAAGAAATTACAACATTACACATTTTAATTTATTATTCAGCTCCTACTACGAGAGCCTTGTCTCTCGGTGTGTAACGTAGAGTTTTTCTTGCCTGTCTGTACGACGTGTAATGTTAAAGAGACAATCAGCAGCATTATTAGATCTTTGAGATAAGGTATTGAAATTGGGTATTGAATGACGAGGCAGTTTTCGATACTCAATACTTTAGAGGCAATTCGGTCGGTGCCTAATAAGTACTGAATTCGGTACCCAGCCCTATGTGTACCGAGTTGAGCATTCTCTGGGACATGTTATCATGCTAATCCAATGTGACCAGTTTAATCACAAACCGCTAATTAGCTTCTAGCGCTAGTCGTCAGGGCAGAGGGGAAAGTAAAAATAAATCTCTATATCTCCACCACCAACAAGGCTGAAAATAGCACCACACTTCCACGGTAGCATAACGAAGGGCCCTGCATGTTAAGACAAGCATGGAGAACTTTGTAAAAGTGTGTTAAAGTGCCCAGAGTCTATTTTTATACAGGTATAACATTGTGGAATAATCTGCCGCTTTCCCTCAAAACTGTAAATACCAGAGGGGCTTTCAGACATCAGGTTAAGGCATTTTTATGGAATAGAGTAGCCGATCTTTTTAATTAGAGTAGACTGATTATTTGATGTGATCTGTGATTCTCTGATTTTAGAATGCTTTTGAACCATGGATGATTCGTGTTAAATGTTATTGTCTTTGTCCTGCAGTAGGTCTTTTGTTATGTGTTAAATGTTATTGTCTTTGTCCTGCAGTAGGTCTTTTGTTATGTGTTAAATGTTCTAACACCAAGGACCATGTTGGAAATAAGTGTTCACACTTTAACATGCTATCCTTTTGGATAGCGTGGGGCTAGTTGATGTCTGAAAGCCCCTCTGGTATTTACAGTTTTGAGGGAAAGCGGCAGATTATTCCACAATGTTATACCTGTATAAAAATAAAAGACTCTGGGCACTTTAACAAGAACGGACACTGGCCCTAGTATTGTGATTATGCTGTGTATTAACCATTGTTATATAGGAGTGTAGATATTTGGGGGCAGAGCCATTTATGACATTATACATATGATTGAACTGTAACTGCTCCACTCTAACATGTACTGGCAGCAGTCCTACTAGAGGTGTTGAAATTATTCAAATAATCGATGCATGGAATCGTGGACGATGCTGCATCGATAATCAGCCGGCTCATAATCGATTATTTTTTATAATGTAATGTAGGCCTAACAACATTTCTGTTTACATATTCTGGTATGTTTTGTACATTCAGGAGGTGCCATGTGCTCAGTGCTGTATAGTTTAATGTATCCAAGTTATTTAATATTAGAGCACTGCAGAATATTTGGTTTTTGAAGCTTGAAAAGCTAGGAATTAAATATCCTGCACGGCTTTAATAGAAAGATGGATTTGACGCATCGTGATGCATCGAGATATCGAATCGAAGAGGTGATAATCGTAATCTAATCAGAAGATCAGTGAAGATTCACATCTCTAAGTCCTACCCTTTTAAAAGCATCTCCACCAATATGAGGATGACATTATTTTGCATCCCTTTGCAGTCTGTTTTTAACTCTTCTGCTACCGTGGAAGTGTGGTGCTATGTTGAGCCTTGTTATTGGTGTAGAAATACAGATCTATTTTACTTTCCCCTCTGCCCTGACGACTAGCGCTAGAAGCTAATTAGCGGTTTGTGATTAAACTGGTCACACTGGATTAGCATGATAACATGTCCCAGAGAACGGTCGACTCAGGACACGTGTTATTAACCCCTCGGGTCATTTTGTGCCGGAATTGTCCTTTAAAGACGTACACAAACGTTTAAAAGTTATAAACTAAACTGTTCTATGTATGCTCTACTTCTCTGCTTCAATAATAGATACTGTAACGGAGATAAACACTGAATAATTCAGACATCAAATGTTTTATTTACATCTGAAATAGTTTCATGTTGTGTGTGTGTGTGCGTCTGTGTGTGTGTGTGTGTCGCTGCGTCTGTGTGTGTGTGTGTGTCTGCGTCTGTGTGTGTGCATCTATGAGTCTGTGTGTCTTGTGCGTGTGTGTGTCTGTGTCTGTGTTCTTCTGTGTTGTGTGTGTGTGTGCGCTGCGTCTGTGTGTGTGTGTGTGTCTATGCGTCTGTGTGTGTGCATCTATGAGTCTGTGTGTCTGTGCGCGTGTGTGTGTATGTGTGTGTGTGTGTCTGTGTGTGCGTGTGTCTGTGTGTGTGTGTGTGTGTCTGTGTGTGTCTGTGCTTGTCTGTGTGTCTTTCGTGTGTGTGTCTGTGTCTGTGTGTGTGTCTTGTGTGTGTGTCTGTGTGTGTGTGTGTGTGCGTGTCTGTGTGTGTGTGTGTGTCTGTGTGTGTGTGTCTGTGTGTGTGTGTGTGTGTGTGTCTGTGCGTGTGTGTGTGTGTCTGTGCGTGCGTGTGTGTGTCTGTATTATTCAGGTTTTATCTCTGTAAGAATACTTATTACTGAAGAACATCAACAGTCTCTGAACAAGCAGCCGTCCCTGTGCATGCTGGGTAACAGACGCTCTGATGTCACCACCCACCTGACCAGCATCAGATCCTGGTCCATCTTCAGCTTCAGCTCGGCCTCCAGCTGCTCCTTCTCAGCGCTCAGTTTCTGGACCAGGTTACCGATCTCTCGGGCAAAGTTCTGCTCCAGCTCCGCACGCTCCCGCTGCATCCTGGGAAAACACGTTCAAAAACAGTGAAACGCTGCTCACAAACTCGTTAAAGGGTATTTTTTTCAACCTGGATCTTTTTTTCTCCACTGTTTTTGTGTCCAAGTGAGTAATGGGAACAACAATCTTTAAAATTGGGCAAAACAAGCTGTAATGTAACCCTACAGGACTAATGTTCAGCAGCAGTTAGAGTCCACTAAAAGTTCTGTTGTTGCTGCTGACAGACTCAGATTATTATTCTAAGTGTCTGACAACATTATGGGATGGATCCCTACAGAGATAGACCTTTTAGTTAAAGAGTAAGATCCTTTTAGTTTAACATGAAACAGCCCCGAAATCACCATCACCAAACTCTACCAGACTCCATGTAAATAATCAGGACTTTTAAGCGTAATAGAGCCAGCATATCTCCACCAGACTCCATGTAAATAATCAGGACTTTTTAGTGTGTATAGAGCCAGCATATCTCCACCAGACTCAAAATGTCAGGATTTTTTCAGGTGTGGTATGGGGGCCAGCATATCTCCACCAGACTCCATGTAAATAATCAGGACTTTTATCATCGTGGTGACATCCTTTTTATTTACATGGAGTCTGGTGGAGATATGGCTCACCTATAAACTAAAAGTCCTGATTATTTACATGGAGTCTGGTGGAGATGCTGGCTCTAGTCTTATACTAAAGTCCTGATTATTAATGGAAGTCTGGTGGAGATATGTCTCTAACTACGCTCTATATATAAATAGTCCTTATTATTTATATGGTTTTTTTTTTTTTTTTTTTTGGTGATATTCGGGCTGTTTCATGTAACTTTACATTGCAGGTTGTTCAGTCTTGTTCGGTCTCGTAATACTGGACCAATTTCAAAGACTAGCAGCTGAACAATCAGAGAACATGTTTCTGCAGTCGTCTTCCTCACCTGCGCTCCTGCTCGTTGCTCCACCCTCCTCCTCCTCCTCCTCCTCCTCCTCCTCCTCCGCCATGTTGGATCTGAGTCTGCAGTTTCTCCTTCAGCTGCTTCACCTGCTGCTCCGCCTGAGCTTTCTGATCCTCCAGCTCACTGATCTCCATCTGACACAGACAAGTCAGACATGTCTGGAAGTGCAATAACCTTGTGTGTGTGTGTGTGTGTGTGTGTGTGTGTCTGTGTCTCTATGTGTGTGTTACTTTCTACTTCTACTCCGCTACATTTCAGAGAGAAATATTGTACTTTTTACTCCACTACATTCATCTGTTACAGCTTTAGTTACTTTACACATTAAGATTTCTGCACACACACACACACACACACACACACACACACACACACACACACACACACACAGTTTATATAATCTGATTTTTGATTCTAAAGTAAACTAGCCGACAATATAACGACCTACAAGTCCAGCTGAGATGATGAGACCATCAAACACACAACTGGTTGGATCCTTTACACACACTTCAATGTGTGTGTGTGTGTGTGTGTGTGTGTGTGTGTGTGTGTGTGTGTGTGTGTGTGTGTGTCATTAGGACTGTTTGGATCCTTTACACTTTCTAAAACGTGAGGATTCTTCTTTACTTTTAATACATTAACTACATTTTCCTGATGATACTTACAGACTTTTACTGAAGTAACATGTTCCCCTGCAGGACTTTAACTTGTTGTGAGTATTTTAACAGTGTGGTATTAGTACTTTTACTGCAGTAAAAGGATCTGAGCGCTGTCTTATGGTTACCTTGAAGGCCTGAGAGATGTCTTTCCGCTCCACCTCCATGCTCTGCCTCATCACCTCCAGGCTGCGCTCGTAGTAGTTCACCTGCACGAAGGTTTCAAATGCATTTTAACACACAACGTATTCCTGAAGAAGTCAAATCGACAGTCTAACCTCTACAGTATCATAGGGTCGCACAATAGGAGGACAATATGTGATTTATTTGGTTCTGGATTTATGGTTTATTCTCATTTATGTTCAAAGCTATAGTGTGTAGTTTCTGTCTCCCCCATGAGGAATTCTAAGTAATGACAACAACACTGTCGGCGCATCCACATGATACAAGCCTTACGTGATCTTGCACCCCCCCCACTCCTTTCTGATTCTGATAAAGTAATATCACGATATAACTTGTGACAAATAAACAGATATTAAAGTTTTGCTGCTTTCAGTAATCTGCTAAAATCCAGCAAACTGCTTGTTGGATTTAAGAAAAGGAAATCATCAGTCTATCCTGGAAAGAATCCCTACAGAGATAGAGCTTTTAGTTAAAGAGAAAGATCCTTTTAGTTTAACATGAAACAGCCCCCAAATCACCATCACCAAACTCCACCAGACTCCATGTAAATAATCAGGACTTTTATCATCGTAAAACACACTTCATTCAAAGTGGACAGAAACTAAATAAAACTACCAAAAGCCGTCTTGGTTCATATTTCCACTGTTCCAACAATCACCACTCTGGTTTGGTTGAAATAAACCCTTAATTCACCCATTTACATGTGGAGATATGCTGGCTCTATACAGCGCTAAAAGTCCTGATTATTTACATGGAGTCTGGTGGAGATATGCTGCTTATACACGCTAAAAGTCCTGATTATTTACATGGAGTCTGGTGGAGATATGCTGGCTCTATACACGCTAAAAGTCCTGATTATTTACATGGAGTCTGGTGGAGATATGCTGGCTCTATACACGCTAAAAGTCCTGATTATTTACATGGAGTCTGGTGGAGTTTGGTGATGGGGATTTCGGGGCTGTTTCATGTTAAACTAAAATGACTTGAACATTGAATTGAATATAAAAGGCAGCACTAAATAAAGAATGACAGTTACATATTAAAGTGCAGTTTTGTGCTGATATGTGTTATGTGTTTATTGCGCTGGTTGATAATACAGTGATATACTGTGCAGCTTGCAGTATAACGTGTGTGTGTTACTTGTGTCTCCAGCTTGATGTGCAGCTGCTGCAGCTCCTGGTTGTGTTTCTGCTTCAGCGTCTCCAGAGCCAGTTCAGTCTGGATACTGACGGCAGGACCCGAGACACCGTCCAGGGAACACAGAGCTGGACCACGGAGAGAGAGAGAGAGAGAGACAGGTAAGTGCCTGACCTGGCCTGTACTTTAACATGGGTTTTCTTGGAGGAAGTCTATGAAACTCATGCTGTTTGTTTTCTCTATGGATTATTTAATTTACATGAACGAAGATGTTAAAGAGAGAGGATTTTGAAAAGCCTTTAACTCTCCTGTTGTGTTTGGGTCAAAAAGCTACAAAAATGTGCGCGTGCGTGTTCATCTGTCTGTGTGTGTGTGTGTGTGTGTGTGTGTGTGTGTGTGTGTGTGTGTGTGTGTGTGTGTGTGTGTGTGTGTGTGTGGTGTTTCTCACCGGTTTTATCTGCTGGCTGCAGCTTCTTCCGGACCAGAGGAGACGAGCTGCGCTTCATCTCTGACTCGTCTGAACAAACAAACAAACACACACTGTCACACACTGTAACACTGTAACACACACTGTAACACACTGTCACACACACTGTAACACTGTCACACACTGTAACACTGTAACACACTACACTACACACTTGTAACACACTGTAACAACGCAACATGCCTTAACACTGTCACACGCAGCTTCGCACACACACAATGCTTACACACCCACACACTGTAACACACCCACTGTAACCCACTATAACACACACTGTAACACTGTAACCCACTAACACACACTGTAACACACTGTCCCCCACTGTAACACACACTGTAACACACACTGTAACACACCCACTGTAACCCCCAACTACACTGTAACACCTTCCCGTACACACTGTAACACACATTAACACACTGACTGTAACCCACTATAACACACTGTAACACACTGTCCTGCGCCTATTACACAGCAACCTGTCACCACTGTTACACACCTGTACTATCACACACTGTAACACACCCACTGTAACCCACTATAACACACACTGTAACACACTGTCCCCCACTGTAACACACACTGTAACACACACTGTAACACACCCACTGTAACCCACTATAACACACACTGCAACACTGTAACCCACTAACACCCACTGTCCCCCACTGTCCCCCACTGTAACACACACTGTAACCCACTGTAACACACACTGTAACACACACTGTAACACACTGTCCCAGTGGCTGTGGGAGGCAGCAGCAGCTCAGACTGGCTCTAAAAACAACTTTAAACTAAAGAGTTAAATCAGAAAAACTTAAAACAGCAGACTGAGACTCACTGTGAGACATGATGCGACCGCACACTGACACTGACCCTGCACTGTGTGTGTGTTTGGGTGTGTGTGTGTGTGTTTGGATGTGTGTGTGTGTTTGGGTGTGTAGGTGTGTGTGTGTGTGTTTGGATGTGTGTGTGTGTGTGTGTCCATTGTCTACCTGAACAGATCCAACCTGCTCAGCAGATACTGTCTTCCAGCACAGTTTCTACTCCCAGCTCGTTATTTTCTTTGTTTAAAAATATCTTCATTAAAGTTTGACCCTGCACAGTGTGTGTGTGTGTGTGTGTGTGTGTGTGTGTGTGTGTGTGTGTGTGTGTGTGTGTGTGTGTGTGTGTGTGTGTGTGTGTGTGTGTGTGTGTGTGTGTGTGTGTGTGTGTTGTCGTGTGTGTTCTCTGTCTCTGTGTGTGTGTGTGTGTGTGTGTGTGTGTGTGTATCTGTGTGTGTGTGTGTGTGTGTGTGCCTGTCTCTGTGTGTGTGTGTGTGTGTGTCTCTGTGTGTGTGTGTGTGTGTTGTGTGTGTTCTGTCTCTGTCTCTGTGTGTGTGTGTGTGTGTGTGTGTGTGTGTGTTGTGTGTGTGTGTCTGTCTGTCTCTGTGTGTGTGTGTGTATGTGTGTCTGTCTGTGTGTGTGTGTGTGTGTGTCTCTGTGTGTGTGTGTGTGTGTGTGTGTGTGTGTGTGTGTGTGTGTCTGTCTCTGTGTGTGTGTGTGTGTCTCTGTGTGTGTGTGTGTGTGTGTGTGTGTCTGTCTCTGTCTGTGTGTATGTGTGTGTGTTTGTCGTTGATTGTGTGTGTGTCTTTGATTGTGTGTATGTGTCTTTGAGTGTGTGTATGTGTCTTTGAGTGTCTGTGTGTGTGTGTGTGTGTGTGTGTGTGTGTGTGTGTGTGTGTGTGTGTGTGTGTGTGTGTGTGTCATCTGGATGTGGGGCTGACTTGTCAGGCTAATTAAAAGGAGCTTTATGAATAAAGTTGGGTTGTGTTTTCCCTCTCAGAGTCTATTGTACAGCAGTTGTGTGTAGCAGTGTGTAGCTGTGTGTAGGTGTGTGTAGCTGTGTGTAGCAGTGTGTAGCTGTGTGTAGCTGTGTGTAGCAGTGTGTAGGTGAGTGTAGCTGTGTGTAGCTGTGTGTAGCTGTGTGTAGCTGTGTGTAGCTGTGTGTAGAGTGTGTAGCGTGTGTAGCTTGTAGTGTAGCGAGAGTGTGGTGTAGAAAGTTGGTGTAGTAGTGTAGTGTGTAATGTGTGTGTTGTGTAGTTTTTGTAGCAGGTGTGAGTGTGTTTAGGTGTGTATGTATTGTGTAATGAGTGAGTAGTGTGGGTGTGTTGTTAGTGTGTGTGTGTGTGTGTTGTGTGTTAGTGTGTGTGTTTTGTTTTTTAGTAGTGTGTGTTATGGTGTATTTAATGATAGGTGTGTTTATGTGCTGTGTAGTGAAGTGTGTGTGGTAGGTGTTAGTAGTGTGTGAGTGTGTAGTTTTTTTTTTTTTTTTTTTTTGTGTGTGTGTAGAGTGTGTGGTGTGTGAGTGTGTGAGTGCTTGTGTATTG
>NC_053130.1:1328552-1333552 GCF_010015445.1 Perca fluviatilis
TATTTTCAGCCTCGCCTATGTCTTCGGCTTTGCTCAAATTACTGTTGCCATTTCACCAGCGGCATATAAAGGTCCATGAGGAAACCTTCGACGGCTGGTTTAAAGAGGCGGAGAGTTTCCCCGCGAGAATAGAGGCGCTTACTGACAGTCTTAGTAAATACCACGGAATATATAATTAGGTGCACTTTGCGCTATTCTCCCACCTTTTTGGGTGGAACTCCCACTTTCCTACGACCCTCCCACTAACGGCATATTGAAAGCGCAACTTGTCTCTTCTCGCTCATGTGGCAGACAATCTGCGATTTTACCCAAGTGCGCCCTGTTTGTAAATAGCCCGCATCGGTTACGTCCGTCTTTGCGACCAATTAGCGCCTGGAAACAGGCGCAAACGGCTTGATGAATCTAGCCCTAAGCATTTAAGCATTCTAAAACACACTACATTAAAAGTCGACATAAACAAAATAAAACTATAAAAAGCCGTTTTTGGTCTTCTCTACACTTTTTCAACCATCACAACTCTAGTGTTGGTGAAATAAACACATAGGTTACCGATTTACATGTGAAAATATGTTGGCTCTATTCACGCTAAAAGCACTATTTTTTTAATGGAGTCTGGTGTGTTTAGCGCTAGCTACTTAATAGCTGTTTCTGGTAAACAGGTCTTAAATAGGTTTAAAAAGGTATATCTCTGAAGGATTAAGACACTTAACACTTCACTGTTAAAACAATATTGTATGTATTTAAAATTGAAGCAAAACTAGGGTATTATAATTTATATATATTGTATTGGTAAGGCTCGCGTCGCTATAACCCACCAGACTCCATGTAAATAAACAATCATTTTAGCATTGTAACCCACCAGACCCCATGTAAATAATAAGTACTTTAAGTGTCCTGAACCCACCAGACTCCATGTAAGTAATCAGTACTTTAAGAATCCTGAACCCACCAGACTCCATGTAAATAATCAGTAATTTAAGCATCCTAAATCCATCAGACTCATATTCATATTCGTTTTTTTCTTTTTTCTCTCTTTCTTTTTTTCTCTCTCTCTGACAATGTGGCCAAGTTATCTACTTAGGTTATTCGGATGTGCACCAAGTAGGAGGCACACTGTAAAAATTTCTCCCGGAATTTTCTAGTTATTATTATTATTCCGTCCGTTTTTTGTCCCGCTAAGGCTCTCGAAGCGTTGCCAACACGCGCACACACATGACATCATCACGTGGGTAACGCTCGGGAATGGTGTGCTATGTGTTTTCTAAGAGATTTGCCACACGGTTTTCACGAAATCGGCAAAAAACCGCGCAAAATTGTCCCATAGACTTGAATGGGAAATCGTCGGGAAATCGCTTAACATCGCTCAAAACAAGCCCTGTTTGGGACTATGCTGTATCGCCATACTTTAATGTAGAAAAAAAATTAAAAGTTTAAACCGAAGACAAGACTTTGGCCTTTATTGGGCTGAATGGGCATTCGGATATCATGCACGGTTTCTACGAAATTGCAGTTTACGTATCGTCCTCTTTTCAGACCGTTTCAGATTTTCCCATGTGTGTGTATGGGGCCGGAATGTTGAGAGTTAGAGTGGGAGTCAGAGTGGGGAGCGGAAGTACGATTCTCGGAAATATTTCCAAACAAATTACTCTACCTCCTACAGTTTTCACTCTTCACACATCATACTTGGTCAAAATGTAGGAAATTTTGTGGCGGTCGCACACATGTGACTATGGAATCCAACGGACGTACACTTTTTGCTCTAGACACTCCAACTGCCGATAGAAACAGTGGAGTTGCAGTACGATTCGCTGAAATTTTTTTCAAAACAAACTGCTCTCACCCGTACAATTTTCACTCTACATACATCATAGTTGGGCAAAATGTAGGAAATCTTGTCCCGGTCGCAGGCATGTGACTATGGAAACCACCGGACCTTTACTTTTTGTTATTTTGAAACCAACTGCCGATAGAAACTGTAACAAAAATGAAGCTGCAGTACTTCTTCAGACCGGTTCAGATTTTCCATTGTGTTTGTATGGGGAGAGAATGCTGAGAGCTAGAGGGTGAAGCTGCATTATGATTCTTTGAAAGTTTTCCAAACAAATTGCTGTCTCCCCTACAGTTTTCACTCTTTATACATCATAGTTGGTCAAAATGTAGGAAATTTTGTGCCGGTCGCAGACATGTAACTATGGAATCCAACAGACGTACACTTTTGGCTCTCTTGATACCAACTGCCGACAGAAACTGAAAAAAGTATCTGAAGTATGCAGATGGTTCCCTGTTTTTTTCCTGCTCTGTGTCCCATATATTTCATACCACAAACATAAAAACCACATTTTTACTTTTGACTTTTATCTCTCTGGTGATCATAATATTTTGCCGTTTGGACCCACGGTTTTTGAATTACAGAACAAACTTAAGAGGATTAATTATCATTACATGTACATGTTTGACCCATGGAAGACACTGTCTCCCCCTCCCGACCCCTGCACTGTGGAAATCACCATAGCAACAAGTTCTGACACAGACACATTCCATCATGGTGACTTCTGGAAGGGAGGAAGGGAGAGAGGGAGGAAGGGAGGAAGGAGGGAGGGAGGGAGGAAGGGAAGGAGGGAGAGAGAGGGAGGGAGAGAGAGGGAAGGGAGAGAGGGAGGGAGGAAGGAAGGGAGAGAGGGAGGTAGAGAAAGGGAGGAGAGAGAGAGAGGGAAGGAGAGAGAGGGAGGGAGAGAGGGAGAGAGAGAGGGAGGAAGGGAGAGAGGGAAGAGAGGGAAAGAGAGGGAGAGAGGAGAGAAGGAGGTAGAGAGACGAAGAGAGAGAGAGGAAGGGAGAGAGAGGGAGGAAGGGAAGGAGGGAGAGAGGGAGGGAGGAAGGAAGGGAAGGGAAGGAGGGAGAGAGGGAGGGAGGGAGGAAGGGAAGAAGGGAGAGAGGGAGGGAGGAAGGGAGAGAGGGAGGAAGGGAGGGAGGGTGAGAGACGAAGGGAGAGAGAAGTAGGGATAGAGAGGGAGGGAAAGAGGGAGGGAGAGAAGGAGGGAGAAAGAGGGAGGGAGAGAGAAGGAGAGAGAGAGAGAGAGAGGGAGGGAGGGAGAGGGAGAGGGAGAGGGAGAGGGAGAGAGGGAGGGAAAGAGTGAGTGTGTGTGTGCGCACACACACACACACACACACACACATGTACATACACAGAAAGAGATCTCCACCAATCAGAAACATAGTTACGCTTAGCATTGTGGGTAATGTAGTACTTCTTTATGACATCCTGTCAAACATACATCTCCCTCCTCTAACACACACACACGCACACACACACACACACACACTCACTCACTCACTCACACACACACACACACCCACACACATCGTCGCTACACCCACCACACTCCATGTAACTAATCAGTAATTTAAGCATGCTAAACCCACCAGACTCCATGTAAATAATCGTAAAACACACTACAGTAAAAGTCAACAGACACCAAATAAAGCTATGAAAAGTCGTTATTGGTCTTCTCTACACTTTTCCAACCATCACAACTCTAATCTTGGTTGAAATAAACACATAGTCGTGACACAGGTTATGCAGGACCGCAGTTGTTAGGTCAGTAACTGAAATACATCCAGGGCATGTTGATCTGGATTCATAGTACAGGTCTCAGATAAACCAGTTAGATCTTGTTGAGTTGTCACTGACTACGTTTACAAGCTGTCAATTTTCGGGTTATGGTCGGGTTAAGGTCACTATTCGGGTTTCTGAAACATTCGGAATAACCCGTTTACATGCGTGAGCAGAGAGAGTTACTCCTGTATACATGGAATATGTAATCAATTGGCGATATCCCGATGCACGGTTAGCGTCTGGACGTAGCCTATGGACAACCTTAAGACGCAATAACTTTTCGGTCACCTTCTTATAAATCTCACTATCTCGGTACTTTCTGCCGTCAACAAAAGACATTATATTCATGGTTTTCACCACACTAATAAAGAAATTGGTTTCCTCCTCGCTCCAAAAGTGTGGTGCTGTGCTGCGTCTCGCCATGTTTACCTCTACTTCCTGTTTACTTCCGTGCAGGTTTTCTGCATTGACATATATATATAACTATATTATTATAGTATATCATTATTATTATAACTATGTTTTCTGGCGCAAACAAGAAGTTCCTCTACTCAAAAGACCGAGACTCCTTGCGAATAGAACATGCGCAGAACACAAATCAATGTTCCTTTTGATGGAGATATGCCGATACGCGTTTACATGACCAAACTTTCGGGTTAGAAAAGGGGTAACCCAGGTAGCATATTCGGGTTTTTAAAAACCGGAATATGAGCATATTCGGGTTTTTGCCGGTGTTTACATGGCCGTGCGCGACCGGGTTATTGCTAATATTACGGTTTTGAATGGGTTATTGGCTGCATGTAAACGTTGCAAGTGAGAAGAGACCCCCTTGAAAATGAGATGGTACATCTCAAGGGGCTATCCAAAATAAAGAAAGAAAGAGACGCACCGACAGACAGACAGTACGATTGACCTTTTATTACTTAGCTGTGACTTTAACTGAGGGAGGACAGTTACAGGAAGGAGCTCTGAAGTACTGAAGAAGTGAAATACTTTAACTGTAATCTGCTGCAGACTGAAAAACACTCAAAGACTCAAAGTGAAAGTAACTGAGGCAACTTCCTGCAGCAGGGAGGGGCTCACGGGAGACGTTTACCTTCTGGGCTTTCTGCCAGAAATCTCTCAGGTTTAGACAACAAAACTACTTAGATAAGTTTAGGAAAAGATATTGGTTTGGGTTAAAATAAACCCTTCTGGCAGACAGCCCTGAAGGCAAACCTTTCCCATATGCGAGGGAAGGAAACACAACTGACTTCCTGTTTTAACGTCTGCTGTTTCTGCTGTTTTCAGCTGCTCTTAGAGACAAAATGGCTTCCATGTCAGAGGAGGATTTCCGATGTTCGGTCTGTCATGAAGTCTTTAGAGATCCTGTTGTTCTGTCATGTAG
>NC_053130.1:1336052-1341052 GCF_010015445.1 Perca fluviatilis
CTGCTTCTTTCTCAATGATCAGTCTTTTACTCTCTCCATCACGTTTGCAGTCATGCTCCCAGCTTTCTCCTTTGCGCTCCCTGACTTTTTGCTTGCGATTCTGACACAAACATCTCGCGTGGGCGGGTCTTACAGGGGTGCGTCCCCATTGGCTAATGAGTGTTAAGGGGAAAGTTTGAGTGACAGCTAGTGATGTGACAACTGGCTCTTTTACGCGAGTCGGTTCAACCGGACGGTTGTTGGTTGGCGAACCGAGTCTATAGATTCGGTCAACGGTTCACGTGCCTGCGGCTGCGGCATCCGGACTACCCGGTCTCCGGCAGTAGCGGGTGCCCGCCTCGTTCGCTCGTGACAGCCTGTAACATTCACTTCTACCATTTAACTTAACATAACTAAGATAACATGTTTATTTGTATGTGATGCACTTCCCAATCAATAATGTGTGAATTTCCGAACACAGTCACCTAAGATGCATCAGAAACGAGGGTTGGTAATAACTCAAACTTGCCGAGAACCGTTAGACAAACCGTTTGCTTATATACTCGGAAGGTGTTAACGGTTACATTCGGTCTCGACTCTCGGCAGTGCAGACTATCGGCAGTAGCCGGGTGCGCGGTCTCTACAACTCTCTTAACAACTCTTTCGGTCCAATGAATCGTGCTGCTCGAGGTAGCCCATTTCCTGATTGATTCTACCACCACTCCAGTGGAGGCGCTAATGAGGTAAAAAACAGGAGTGAGTCGGTTCATTGACGTATGGCACTCGATTCTCCCGGCTCAGTGACACGAATCGGGTTAATAACCGGCTCTTCGGTCAGTTCGTCATCACTAGTGACAGCTCAGCCTCAGTGCAGGTAAACTAACGTTAGAGACTCAGAGTCTGGTCTGGAGGACACACAAGCCACTCCACAGGGGATTCCTACAAGATTAATAAAGTGTAAGTATTATTAATATATATATTATCTGTGATCTACGTTGCAAGCATGGTTACTAGACATTTGTTGTTTTGTTGTGTTAAGTTACTAGCTAGCTAGCTAGTAAAGCTTTTTTAAGTTAGCTTTTAACGTTAGCTATACTGCAAACGTTATCTAAAACTTGTAGCCACCGGCTACCTTACTGAGCTAATAATTTACCATGGGAATCATGTATTCTTCGTGAGGCCTTACTCAATGGAGCTGTATTAATTCATCTTTTCTCTCTGTAGAGACCGGATTGGACGGCCGCAGAGCTACGATGCTCTCCCAGGTAACCTTAGGTTAGTAACGTAGCTATATTATGGTCTATTAGGAAAAATGATTATCCAGCTAACTACTAATTGTTGTGGTTGCTATTTGGACTGATAATACACAATGCTAGGTTATTGGTTAAGTTGTACAATGTAGAAGCTGTGAATGTAATATATATAGGGTTCGACACATCCATTAGATAATGTTCCATCTGTACACACTGTTCTTTCTTTGCACTACCTTAAGATGGCAGATAATGGACGTATTTTTTGTATTTTTTAGCGCTGTAAATGTCAACAATATTTAGAATTAATGCATAGTGTTACTACTGTCCAAACTATGTACTTTAACTAACACACCAGGCCCTTGACAAATACTTTGCTTAGTGATCCTTATGGTTTGATGTGATGTGCATGTGTCCTGGTGGCTGACCGTATCTTACTTTACACATGTAGTCAACGTGGAGGTAGGAATCTAGAAAGTGTGATCAATAATATTCCAGAAATAAGTGTTCCAGTAGTGTTCAGAAAGCTAGAAAAATGTTTCTGGAGTGCAGGCTTTATTACAATTATTTATTATTGAGCTAATTTCAAACACTTTTTTATCATCCAATAAGGTACTTCAAGCTTTACAATAAGAAGTCAAGGAAGTGAAGGACTACAGCCACATCCCAGCCCTTCAGAGAACTGTCCTGCAGAAAAGGCTGTGGTCCAGACTGGAGCGGTGGGCCATCAGTGAGCTCAGGAGACCAGATGATCCCAGGCGTCCAGGAGTTGTGTGATATTCCTGCACCACCCTCAGAAGTGTTGTTGCAGACACAAGTCAGCAGAGAAATACAGCTTGCCTTAGGTGAAACTGAATATGTGAAATATATACATAACCCAATTACTCAGTATGTTTGTGTGTTGTTGGTGATGAAAAACTGACCCTGACCTGTGATGTACTGCAAATAATGACTGACACTGAGTTCCAGCTTCTTCTACCACCGGAGCCCCAGCTAAATATGTTCAAATATCCATTATGTATGTGAAGTTTTATATTGGACTAAAAATAAAGCATTATAATAGTCTCAACCTTATTTCCTGTTTTATATAATGAACCAAACAGACAAGGGTGAATGTAAATTTTTTTTAAATATATTATGTGCATTTTAAAATATAATTACAGTAAGACAATGTAAACACAAATTAAATTACAGGACAGTATACTTTAGTAGGATATATTGACATACAATGGACTAAGAAACTACAAGTACACCAATGAAAACTTAAGAAAAAGGTTATTGTAAGTGTTAATTGAGTATCTGAGCAAAATATGATCAATACATACACTATTGGTCTATACCCTGGCTGTTTGAAGCCCTCGCGACACAGTGCTTCCTCCACGAGAGACCGAAGGCTCCTCTCCCTCTGCTGCTCCACGTCCTCCTGGTTGGTCTGCCTGCTGCCTGATGTGAGCTGTGATAGAAAATTATAACAAAGTTTCTTACACAAATCAAATGGTAACAAAGTTCTTACTGATAACTGAGGCTTCCAAGGTTGTGTGATTTACAATTAAAATAACTTGCTTTTAAGTAGCCATTAGCAAATGTGTAGGCTTTAAAAACACTATGAACATTTTCCTTATGCTGACCTGCTTGCAAATGCAACAGAAGACATGTAATTAGAGTTAGGATAGCCAGTCTTTGTCATAACTAGGAAAGTACAGATGAGCACAAAACTATAAAGATGAACCAGTTAAGCAGTGCTAACGCTGCATTTGTACTGTACAGTATGTGTCAACCTCTAGATATAATACATTACATTCACAGCTTCTACATTGTACAACTTAACCAATACCCTAGCATTGTGTATTATCAGGCCAATAGCAACCACAACAATTAGTAGTTAGCTGGATAATCATTTTTCCTAATAGACCATAATATAGCTCCGTTACTAACCTAAGGTTACATGGGAGAGCATCGTAGCTCTGCTCGGGTCCTGCAGGTCTCTACAGAGAGAAGACGATAATTAATACAGCTCCATTGAGTAAGGCCTCACGAAGAATACATGATTCCCATGGTAAATTATTAGCTCAGTAAGGTAGCCGGTGGCTAGCTACAAGTTTTAGATAACGTTAGCAGTAGCCTATAGCTAATGTTAAATGCTAACTTAAAAAAGCTTTACTAGCTAGCTAGCTAGCTAGTCACTTAACACAACGAAACAACAAATGTCTACTAACCATGCTTGCAACGTAGATCACAGATAATATATATATTAATAATACTTACACTTTATTAATCTTGTAGGAATCCCCTGTGGACCAGACCAGACCAGACTCTGAGTCTCTAGCGTTAGTTTACCTGCACTGAGGCTGAGCTGTCACTCAAACTTTCCCTAACTTTCCCTTAACTCTCATTAGCCAATGGGGACGCACCCCTGTAAGACCCGCCCACGCAAGATGTTTGTGTCAGAATCACAAGCAAAAAGTCAGGGAGCGCAAAGGAGAAAGCTGGGAGCATGACTGCAAACGTGATGGAGAGAGCAAAAGACTGATCATTGAGAAAGAAGCAGAGGGAACTGTAAACAAAAGGACATCATATCAAACAAATAAAAGACCAATAGTTTACAACTACACAAATGTTTTATTTGCAAGTTTTAAGTTTTACCTTTGAGGTGACAATTTTTTTGCTTGAGTTAGTGTTTTTTGTTTGATACTTGAGAAGTTTTGCTTGGAATTAAAGTCACAAAACTAATCCCATACAACACCACAGACCAGCAATTAGCCCGTTCCAAACCGCACTAGTTATCATCATTTCAGACTTTTGAAACTTTACGAAACAAATACAAATCTGTTTAAAATCCGTCTCCAAGACAAGAAACATCGCTGTGTGATAAAAACATAATTTAATGTAGTTTTCATATTACAGTATCATACATTAGTGATGGGCATTCGTGAGCCGGCTCTTTTGGCTAACAAACGGCTCTTTAAAAAAATAAAATTCACTCATTATTTCATTATTACATAATGATTTAATTTCTATAGGCTCTTAGAGCCGACTCTTGTAGGTGAACGACCGATCACTATCATACATACATGTCTGTCTGACTCACTCTTCTTTTGAAAGAAGCAGAGGGAACTGTAAACAAAAGGACATCATATCAAACAAATAAAAGACCAATAGTTTACAACTACACAAATGTTTTGTTTGCAAGTTTTAAGTTTTACCTTTGAGGTGACAATTTTTTTTGCTTGAGTTAGTGTTTTTTGTTTGATACTTGAGAAGTTTTGCTTGGAATTAAAGTCACAAAACTAATCCCATAGAGTTGCTGCTTGTAGAATTCTTCAAAACCAAATTGTACCCCAAAATGACTTCCAGAAGGACCCCAAACCACTTCATATGCACCTCCCCTGTACACCTTACTACTGACTTACAGTGTAGAGGCTACGTCTACATCAGAGGAAGACGTTGTACTACTATATTTACCTGACAGAATCAGAATGTAATCACAAAATATCACAATGACCAGACTGATCTCATGAAGTGACGTATGTATGACACGCCAAAACGCGTGTTATTAAGATGCATAATCGCTTTTTAGTGTGTTTATCAACGCAATTCGGCCGCCATTGACCTACATTACGAGTGAATTACCGCCGTAGCGAGTAGCATAAAGGGATGTAGGAGGTTGGGGCGGCAGATGGTTTTATTTTAAGCCTTCCCCAATGTTTCTTTCCTAAACCCAACCGTTTGTTTTTATTTTTTAACACTCGTGTGACGTTGTTCTCGCGATTA
>NC_053130.1:1346052-1351052 GCF_010015445.1 Perca fluviatilis
TGTGTGTGTGTGTGTGTGTGTCTGTGTGTGTGTGTGTGTGGTGTCCTGTGTGTGTGTGGCTGTGTGTGTGTGTGTGTGTGTGTGTGTGTGTGTGTGTGTGTGTGTGTGTGTGTGTTTGTGTGTGTGTGTGTTGCGTGTGTGTGTGTGTGTGTGGGTGTGTGTGTGTGTGTGTGCGTCCACCTCCCTCAGCACACATGGGGAAGCTGACCGCTCGGCAGCAGCCCGCCACTCCCAACGCAGCTCGGATCCTCAGCACGGTCGCTAACACCAGAGAACATCTCATAGCCAATCAGAAACATTCAACAAAACAACACTAACCAATAGAGAACATCATACAATAGAGAACATTCATAGCCAAAGAGAACATCAAAATAACAACACCTCCAACAACAGAGAACATCAACCAATCAGAAACATCAAAAATAACACAAAAAATAACATCAACAAAATAAATAAAAAATAACATCATAAAATAAAAACAAAATCAAACACAGGGGGTTAGTTGGGTGTGTGGGTGGTGGGCCGTGGGGGGGTGTGTGTGGGTGGTGTGTGTGTTGGGTGTGTGGCTGTGGGTGTGTGTGTGGTTGGGTGTCCGTGGTGTGTGTGGTGCGTGGTGTCTGTGGTGTGTGGTGGTGCTTGGGGTGTGGTGGCCGGTTTGGTGGGGTGTGTGGGGCTTGTGGTGGGTGGGGTTTGTGTGGTCGCTTGTGTGTGTGTTTGTTGTGTGCCTTGTGTTGTGTGTCTGGTGTGTGCGGGTGTGTTGTTCTGTGTGTTGTTGTCCCTGGTTTTGGTTGTGTGTGGTGTTGGGGGGGTTGTGGGTGGTGAAGGGTAGGAAGGTGTGGTTAGTAGGTGGGGGGGTAGTGGTGTGTGTGGGTGGGGTGAGACAGTGGTTCCTCAGCGGCGCAGTGAGGAGCTGGAGGGATGGCCAGCTCACGTCCCCTGAAACACATCGTTAGAATATTGATTTATTAATCATCCATAAATCAGTCACTGCCACTAATATCCATAATACAGCTTATTGAGTTACAAACACACACACACACACACACACACACACACACACACACACACACACACACACACACACACACACACACACACACACACACACACACACAGAACCACAGACACACACAGAACACACACACACACACACACACACACACACACACACACACACACACACACACACACACACACACACACACACAGACCCACAGACACACACACACACACACACACAGAACCACAGACACACACACACAGAACCACAGACACACACACACGCAGACACACAGAACCACAGACACACAGACACACACACACGCAGTCACACAGAACCACAGACACACACACACGCAGTCACACAGAACCACAGACACACACACACACACACACACGCAGACACACAGAACCACAGACACACACACACACACAGAACCACAG
The DNA here is from genome assembly GCF_010015445.1 of Perca fluviatilis. Taxonomy (NCBI): domain Eukaryota; kingdom Metazoa; phylum Chordata; class Actinopteri; order Perciformes; family Percidae; genus Perca; species Perca fluviatilis. Next base: position 1,347,496 of record NC_053130.1, read on the forward strand.
ACACACACACACAGAACCACAGACACACACGCAGACACACAGAACCACAGACACACAGACACGCAGTCACACAGAACCACAGACACACACACACGCAGTCACACAGAACCACAGACAGACACACACACACACACACACACACACACATACAAAGTCACAGACACACACACACAGTCACATACATACACACACACACACATACAAAGGCACAGACACACACAGAGTCACATACAGACACACACACACAGAGAAACACACACACAGTCACACACACACACACAGTCACATACAGACACACACACAGAGAAACACACACACACACACACACACACACACACACACACACACACACACACACACACACACACACACACACACACAGTCACACACACACAGTCACATACACACACGCAGAGAATCACACACACATTCATATACAGACACATAACATGAAACCCAACTAAGAGACAAATATAACTCTAATCAGCTAATAACAGGTGTAAAATATGTTTAAATATAATATCTCGGAGGACTCACACGTCAGTCTGGTTCTGTTCATAAAGAGCTTCCATTTCCTGGAGGACCTGTCGGAGAACATCCTCCTAAAAACCACAACACATCCAGCTTTATTCACACACATTCTACTGGAGTCCACCTGGAAACCCAACTCCGTTCAAAATTCTTCCAATTTTACGTTTACTTAATTTTTACTATGAATGTACCGTCCTAGAACACGTTATGACACATGTATTCACACATTAACATCAGCTGTATAATTCGGCACTGACAGTATATGATTCACCACCAGACAGCGTTCAATATTGAGGAATATTTACATATTTACGTTGCTTCGTTGTGCCGATTACTGTCATGGCAGTAGCCAGTTTGTACTGTAATAATACTGTTTGGTGTGTTGTGTTTATGCCGAAATGTGACAGAGTTGCTACGTGTTTTAAAAAACTATTGAAACATTTCGTTCAAGAGCGCTCTTTGTATCAAGTAGAAGCAAGACACCTTTAAAATGTTAAATTTTTAAATGAAGATCGGCCTTTCCGAACAACAGATACTATTGAAAGTTTATCATGAGTTTCCTAACTATTCTGTCCCGACCAGGAACACCATATGACACAATGATGGTAACATTTACATCAGCTTTATAATTCGGCACTGACAGTATATGATTAAACACCAGACTGCGTTCAAAATTGAAGAAAATTAAGGGTTTTTACATTGCTTGGTTTGGCCTTGTTGTATCGATTACTGTCATGAAAGAAGTCAGATTCTACTGAAATAACTGTTGTTTGGTGAGTTGACGTTTATGCCGAATTGTTAGAGAGTTCCTGAACTTTCTAAACATCAATTAAAAACCTTTCTAAGACGTCTGTGTATCTTTTTTATCAGCCGGACAACTTTAAAATGTTAGATTTTTAAAACAAGATCGCCGCGAACACCGTGTTTTGTTGTGTCGATCCCTGTTATAAAAATAGACCGTTTTTACTCTAATAATTGCTGTTTGGTGTTGTGTGTTTAAGCCGAAATGTGCCAGAGTTCCTAGACTTTCTGAATATCTATTAAAACATTTCTTAGAAGTCAGTGTATTTTTTCACCAACTAAAACAACTTTAAAAGGTGACATTTTTAAACGAGGATCGTCGTCTCTGGGTCGATTCACTCACGTTAAAAGCGGGCAGTTGCCCGTCGCTCATCCGGTGAAGCTCTCTGATTAACTCGATGGCTTTCTCACAAAACATCCCGGTACCGTTACACACAAACACACCGAGCAGACAAAAACCAATAAATACACTTTTAATGTAACCGTAAAAAGAGTAAAGTCTTTCACTGAGGACGTCTGCTCGGTTTCGCGGCAAAATCCAAGTGTTGTGATGACGACACAAAATGACGCGGCGCTTCGGCGGCGGCGACGGTGGCTGTGTTGGGACAAACTTCAAAACCGCGAAACGAAAAGCGTTTTTTCGCTGTTGAACACGGATTAACGCTTGATTTCGGCTAGTCATGTTGTGAAGCCGTTTTCCTCCCACCAGACTGAGAGGTAAGAATGGCTCTTTATTTAATCGGATATGTCTGAGCGGACATTTCTTCGCTGTAACACCGCAGTCTGACTTCCTGTTAGCTAAAAATCAACCCAACTGACAGCAGAGAGCCAACTGACGCGGCGTTCGCAGCGATCTTCATTTAAACGTCTGACATTTTAAAGTTGTCCGGCTGATAAAAAGATACACAGACGTCTTAGAAAGGTTTTTAATTGATGTTTAGAAAGTTCAGGAACTCTCTAACAATTCGGCATAAACGTCAACTCACCAAACAACAGTTATTTTAGTAGAATCTGACTTCGGCCAACTGACTCGGTGTTTGCGGCGGTCTTGACTTAAAATCTAACATTTTAAAGTTTTTCCCGCTGATAAAAAGATACACAGACGTTTTTAAGGTTTTTAATAGATGTCTAGAAAGTTCAGGAACTCTCTAACAATTCGGCATAAACGTCAACTCACCAAACAACAGTTATTTCAGTAGAATCTGACTTCTTTCATGACAGTAATCGATACAACAAGGCCAAACCAAGCAATGTAAAAACCCTTAATTTTCTTCAATTGTGAACGCAGTCTGGTGTTTAATCATACACTGTCAGTGCCGAATTATACAGCTGATGTTAATGTTACCATCATTGTGTCATATGGTGTTCCTGGTCGGGACAGAATAGTTAGGAAACTAATGCTAAACTTTCAATAGTATCTGTTGTTCGGAAAGGCCGATCTTTATTTAAAAATCTAACATTTTAAAGGTGTCTTGCTGATCAACAGATACACAGACGGTCTTCAGAAATGTTTTAATAGATTTTTAAAACACGTAGCAACTCTGTCACATTTCGGCATAAACACAACACACCAAACATAGTTATTACAGTACAAACTGGCTACTGCCATGACAGTAATCGGCACAACGAAGCAACGTAAAAATGTAAATATTCCTCAATATTGAACGCTGTCTGGTGGTGAATCATATACTGTCAGTGCCGAATTATACAGCTGATGTTAATGTTGTTATAAAACTGTAAAAACGGGTGACATTGTGTTTTAATTGTGTCGTTTTCCGATTAAAGAGATTAAATACGCTAGCTTCGTACTTGCTAACTAGCTCCGTCGAGTGCTACGTTCAAGGGAAAGAAAATAAGCTCTTAAATGGCAAATATGTGTTTTGGGGGACATTAGTGTTGTTGAGGTGGTGGTTGGACTAGATATATCTCTGGTTGGACTACAGGGAGCCAGAACAGAACAGGGAGGGTTGGACTGAAGCTAAAAGAAAACGAGTCAAGTTCAAATAAAATTTGAATGTTTGCTAGAAAGAACTGGAAAAGCTTGTTGAGTTCAGAGTCCTAATCCTGTTACATCTATTTAAAACACACACACACACACACACACACGCAGAGACACACACAGAGACACAGTCAGACAGACAGACCCACAGACACAGACACACGCAAACACAGACACACACACAGACAGACAGACAGACGCAGACACACACACACACACAAACACA
>NC_053130.1:1368522-1383522 GCF_010015445.1 Perca fluviatilis
TGGGTCTGTGTGTGTGTCTGTCTGTCTGTCTGTCTCTCTGTGTGGGTGTCTGTGTGTGTGTGTGTAGGTGTCTGTCTGTCTCTCTGTGTGTGTGTCTGTCTGTCTCTCTGTGTGTGTGTCTGTCTGTCTGTCTCTGTGTGTGTGTGTGCTGTCTGTCTCTGTGTTTTGTGTGTCTGTCTGTCTCTTGTGTGGGTGTCTGTGTGTGTGTGTGTGGGTGTCTGTCTCTCTCTGTGTGTGTGTCTGTCTGTCTCTCTGTGTGTGTGTGTCTGTCTGTCTCTGTGTGTGTGTGTGTCTGTCTGTCTCTCTGTGTGTGTGTGTGTGTCTGTCTGTGTGTGTGTGTGTGTGTCTGTCTCTCTGTGTGTGTGTGTGTGTCTGTCTCTCTCTGTGTGTGTGTCTGTCTCTCTGTGTGTGTGTCTGTCTGTCTCTCTGTGTGTGTGTGTGTCTGTCTTTCTCTCTGTGTGTGTGTCTGTCTCTCTGTGTGTGTGTCTGTCTCTCTGTGTGTGTGTGTGTCTGTCTCTCTGTGTGTGTGTCTGTCTCTCTGTGTGTGTGTGTGTCTGTCTCTCTGTGTGTGTGTGTGTCTGTCTGTCTCTCTGTGTGTGTGTGTGTCTGTGTCTCTCTGTGTGTGTGTGTGTCTGTCTGTCTCTCTGTGTGTGGTGCTTAGCTCCTTCAGGCTAGCTGGCGTCGCCCCTTCCATGTTCGAAATTTTGAACCTTAAAGTGATGGTTCGGAGTAATTTCACCCTAGGGTCCTTTGCCCCATGACATCGAGCCAAACACCCCCCAGAAGCTTTTTTCACCTGGGTCGAACACTGGGAGAGTTAAGCTAGAGTAGCGTTAGCCGCTGAATAGCTTAGCGCAGAGGCTAATGGACCCACGTTTGTATCTCGTAAGTAACTGTCAGTACCCGATCCGTTCCACCTGCCCAATCCGTTCTGCGCATGCGCAAGATGTTCACACGCTAGCCTCCAGCTAACGTTAGTTAGCTAATAGCTAATTCGGCGGAACGCTAGCTGATTATAGCGGTCTGCCGTTAGCCTCCCCGGGAAGCTAACGTTAGTTTAGCTAACGGTTAATTTGGCTAACCGCTAGCTGATTGCAGCGGTCTGCCGTTAGCCTCCGAATAAGCTAACGTTAGTTTAGCTAACAGCTAATTCGGCTAACCGCTAGCTGAGACAGCATGTAATAACTTTAAAAGACCCTCAAAATAAAACTTGAAAATAAGCGTTAGTTATATAACAGCTGTTAGGTCAGCTCTACTTTACTTGTGCTCATTTAAAATACAATCACTCAATACTTGTCTTTATTGTTATTACTGTAAAGTCTTAATTTAGCTGTAGCTGCTTCTCCCATTAAGTTTGACTTAGCGTTATTTTTAGACTGAATCTAGCGAACAGAAACAAGTAACGTATAACCAGTGGGGCGGGGGGCCTGTTACTTTTTGAGGTGGCATGAGCGCAGCATTATCATCTGCGGCTACGTCACGCCGCATACGTGTCATCTTGGCATCACGCAGCGGATTGTGCAGGTGTAACGGATCGGGTACTGACAGTTACCCCACTAATAATGCCCGAAATGATACCAAAGGTCTACACTAGTACATATAGGTTATGCTCTCATAAAACGATGGATTGGAAAGTTTTTAAGTACACCAGAAGTTTATGTAAATAACACTTGCCTGCTGGCTTCTGCTCTCTGCTGCTGTTGCTGCTGTAAGACGAGTGCTTAGGGCCGTCTACAAATTACAACACCGAAAAGAGATGCAACAAAAATATGTATTAATTTAATGATTAAATAAGGTAATGTCTCCAAACTTACCTCAATTATAACTTGTCTCCTGCTAGTTATACTACAGCACTTACTTAAAAAATAAGTTAAATTAATAAAAATATTTGTTGCATCTCTTTTCGGTTGTAATAATTTGAGACGGTCCCCTAAGCCACTCTTCTTAAGCGCAACAACAGCAGAGAGCAGAAGCTTCAACGAGCGCAAGGTTATTTAATAACCTTCTGGGGTACTTACACAAACTTTACAATCCATCGTTTTATGAGAGCATAACTTATATTACTAGTGTGGACCTTTGTTATCATTTCGGACATATAGTGGGGTAACTTATAAGATACAAGCGTGGATCCATTAGCCCCCGCCTAAGCTACTCAGCGCTAACGCTACTCTAGCTAACTCTCCCAATGTTAGGCCAGTGAATAAAAGCTTCTGGGGGGGTGTTTGGCTCGAGGTCATGGTGCAAAGGACCCTAGGGTGAAATTACTCCGAACCATCACTTTAAATTACGACATAGTCCAGATTATGTATGCTCTGGGTCCTGGTCTTTATCAAGCCACGTCTTGTATTTGCCTAAGTGAAGCCAAAGGTCCTATGACATGGTGCTCTTTGGATGCTTTTATATAGACCTTAGTGGTCCCTAATACTGTATCTGAAGTCTCTTTTATATAGACCTTAGTGGTCCCCTAATACTGTATCTGAAGTCTCTTTTATATAGACCTTAGTGGTCCCCTTCTAATACTGTATCTGAAGTCTCTTTTATATAGACCTTAGTGGTCCCCTAATACTGTATCTGAAGTCTCTTTTATATAGACCTTAGTGGTCCCCCTAATACTGTATCTGAAGTCTCTTTATATAGACCTTAGTGGTCCCCTAATGCTATCTGAAGTCTCTTTTTATAGGCCTCCTTAGTGGTCCCCTAATACCGTATCTGAAGTCTCTTTTATATAGACCTTAGTGGTCCTGTATGTCAAGTCTCTTTTGCCTTATGGTCCATTAGTGTTCTCCTGTCTTTTATACCCTTTATATAGACATGGTCCCTAATACTGTATCTGAAGCCTTTTTATATAGGCCTTAGTGCCTATACTTATTAGTGGTCTAGTCTCTTTTTTATAGACCTTGTATTTCATGTCTCTTTATTTTATTTTTAGACATTGGTGGTCCTAATATGTATGTCTTTGGATTTTTATATAGACCTTGAGTGGTCCCCTAATATCTGTATCTGAAGTCTCTTTTATAAAGACCTTAGTGGTCCCCTAATGCTGTATCTGAAGTCTCTTTTATATAGACCTTAGTGGTCCCCTAATACTGTATCTGAAGTCTCTTTATATAGACCTTAGTGGTCCCCTAATACTGTATCTGAAGTCTCTTTTATAAAGACCTTAGTGGTCCCCTAATACTGTATCTGAAGTCTCTTTTATATAGGCCTTAGTGGTCCTCTAATACTGTATCTGAAGTCTCTTTTATATAGACCTTAGTGGTCCCCTAATACTGTATCTGAAGTCTCTTGTATATAGACCTTAGTGGTCCCTAAATCCTCTTTAACTTTCTCTCTAAAGATGATATAAGAGTCCCAAATAATAAATTAAAAAATGCATGCAAACAGAACCAAAGATCTTGGGATCTAATGTCCCGTTTATTTCGGCTCCTCCTCTTTATTTAATATGTTTTATTGCATCATCACCTAAAGCCGTCTCGTGTCACCTCGTCCTAAACACTCAGCCGCACAACCACATGCAGAAGATTAAAAAGCAAACGGACGAATAAATAAAGAAATAAAAAAAGGGCTGAACAGGAGGGAGGACAGATGCTCAACACACACACAACAGGCCTGGATATATATATGTGTGTGTGTGTGTCTATATGTTTGTGTGTGTGTGTATGTGTGTGTGTCTATATGTTTGTGTGTCAGCATGTGTGTCTGTGTGTGTGTGTGTGTCTGTATGTTTGTGTGTCAGTATGTGTGTCTGTGTGTGTATATGTGTATGTGTGTGTGTGAGAGTGTGTGTGTGTATGTGTTTGTTATAAATATATACGTGTGTCTCTGTGTGTGTGTATCTGTGTGTGTGTGTCTGTATATGTGTGTGTATGTGTGTGAGATTGTGTGTGTCTGTATGTTTCTGTGTGTGTGTGTGTATGTGGGTCTGTGTGTGCGTGTGTGTATCTCTGTGTGTGTGTGTGTGTCTGTATGTTTGTGTGTGTGTGTATGTCTGTATATGTGTGTGTGTGTGTGTGAGAGTGTATGTGGGTCTGTGTGTGTGTGTCTGTATGTTTGTGTGTGTGTCTGTGTGTGTGTGTGTGTGTGTGTGTGTGTGTGTGTCTGTATTTTCTGTGTGTGTGTGTGTATATGTGGGTCTGTGTATCTGTGTGTGTGTGTGTGTGTGTGTGTGTGTGTGTGTCTGTGTGTGTGTGTGTGTGTGTGTGTGTCTGTGTGTGTGTGTGTGTGTGTGTGTGAGAGAGTGTGTGTGTATGTGTTTGTTATAAATATATACATGTGTATCTGTGTGTGTGTGTGTGTATGTGTGTGTGTGTGTGTGTGTGTGCTAGTCCACAGTCAAGCATGGGTGTTGGGAGTCTGACCTGTAATTACAGCGAGGAAAGAAAAGCAGGGAACGGTTGCCGTGGAAACAGAGGCTTAAATAGGAGCGAGTCGGTCGGACGTGGACACACACACACCACACTACCTACACTAAGTTCAGAACTCACATGGTCCACTGAAGCTTCGTTCTTGATGGAGCTGTAGAGAGTCTGCGAGCACAAGGACACAGTCGAGAGGTTGTGTGTGTGTGTGTGTGTGTTGGTCTGTGTGTGTGTGTGTGTGTGTGTGTGTGTGTGTGTGGTACCAGTTACAATCTGGCAACATGGTTCCCATCAGCGTATGACCCCTACTGCATATTAACCCATCTCAACAGGAAAATCAAACAGTTGCACACATACTAAATGGATGCTACAACTACAAAGGACTGTATGTGTGTGTGTGTGTGTGTGTGTGTGTGTGTGTGTGTGTGTCTCTGTGTGAGTCTGTGTCTGTGTGTGTCTCTGTGTGAGTCTGTGTCTGTGTGTGTGTGTCTGTGTGTGTGTCTGTGTGTGTGTCTCTGTGTGAGTCTGTGTCTCTGTGTGTCTTTGTGTCTGTGTGTATGTGTTTCTGTGTGTGTGTGTGTGTGTGTCTCTGTGTGTGAGTCTTTGTGTGTGTGTGTGTCTGTGTGTGTGTGTGTCTGTGTGTCTTTGTGTGTGTGTGTGTCTCTGTGTGAGTCTTTGTGTTGTTTTTTTTTCAAACATATTCATGACTAATAAGAGCCAATCAGGAGGCAGGAAAGCTGGCGTCAGCGTCCTCGTTGTCCAAACAACACTCAAAATACTACACTAAGACACAACAACAACAAAACAGAACACACATAACACTACACAAACCCCTATATAGGCCTTAGTGGTCCCCTAATACTGTATCTGAAGTCTCTTTTATATATCCTAAAACTGTATCTGAAGTCTCTTTTATATAGACGGTGCCCTAGTGGTCTACTGGATCTCTTTTATATAGGCCTAGTGGTCTTATACTTCTGAAGTCTCTTTTATATAGACCTTAGTGGTCCCCTAATACTGTATCTGGAGTCTCTTTTATATAGACCTTAGTGGTCCCCTAATACTGTATCTGAGGTCTCTTTTATATAGACCTTAGTGGTCCCCCTAATACTGTATCTGGAGTCTCTTTTATATATAGGCCTTAGTGGTCCCCTAATACTGTATCTCAGAGTCTCTTTTTATATAGACCTTAGTGGTCCCCTAATACTGTATCTGGAGTCTCTTTTATATATACCTTAGTGGTCCCCCTAATACTGTATCTGAAGTCTCTTTATATAGACCTTAGTGGTCCCCTAATACTGTATCTGGAGTCTCTTTTAATAAGACCTTAGTGGTCCCTTAATACTGTATCTGAAGTCTCTTTTATATAGACCTTAGTGGTCCCCTAATACTGTATCTGAAGTCTCTTTATATAGACCTTAGTGGTCCCCTAATACTGTATCTGAAGTCTCTTTATATAGGCCTTAGTGGTCCCCTAATACTGTATCTGAAGTCTCTTTTATATAGACCTTAGTGGTCCCCTAATACTGTATCTGAAGTCTCTTTTATATAGACCTTAGTGGTCCCCTAATACTGTGTCTTGTGTCAGGCGCTTACATCGGTAAAACAGGGCCCTGAAACGCTCCTCCGCTTCTGGGGGGAGTCTGAAATTCGGCAAATCTGCCAAAATTCAGCTTTGAGTGTCTGGGAATTACAGTTTGAAAAACACGTATCCGTGCTTTTGGTTTGGCGCACAACTAGGCGAGCCAAAAACTACTGTACACCTAAAATTATTTACACCCTAATATTTTTATTAGTAATCTTCTGCATGTGTGTGTGTGCTGCTGTGCGTCCCTGTGTGTGTGTAACAAACACTCAAATGGTGTTTTAAACCCCAAATGTCGCTTTCAAGGCACCTAACCTTAACCCAAACCTAACCATAACCATAACCATAGCCTAATCCTAGTGCCTGCCAGGCAGCGCTGCCTGGAAGGCGACGTTGGGGGCTTAAAACACAGATAAACACTGTAAGTGTCTGGCACTGTGCACGAGCCTAACATATTTGTGCTGTTAAAATAACAATGAAATGCTGCGTTATTGACTTTAGACCAGGTTTTTGTTGGTCAATGGTGCCATCACTTCCCGCTGCCTCAAGATAGCAATACTCCCAGAATGCACCTGAACACACCTCCCTGTAAGACCAGCACGCCCAGAATGCACCTGAACACACCTCCCTGTAAGACCAGCGTGCCCAGAATGCACCTGAACACACCTCCCTGTAAGACCAGCGCGTCCAGAATGCACCTGAACACACCTCCCTGTAAGACCAGCGTGCCCAGAATGCACCTGAACACACCTCCCTGTAAGACCAGCACACCCAGAATGCACCTGAACACACCTCCCTGTAAGACCAGCACGCCCAGAATGCACCTGAACACACCTCCCTGTAAGACCAGCGCGCCCAGAATGCACCTGAACACACCTCCCTGTAAGACCAGTGCGTCCAGAATGCACCTGAACACACCTCCCTGTAGAGACCAGCGCCCAGAATGCACCTGAACACACCTCCGCTAGCGAACCCGTGCGAATACACCTGAACACACCTCCCTGTAAGACCAGCACGTCCAGAATGCACCAACACACCTTCCCTGTAAGACCAGCACCTGAATAGCACCTGAACACACCTCCCTGTAAGACCAGCGCGCCCAGAATGCACCTGAACACACCTCCCTGTAAGACCAGCCCCCAGAATGCCCCAAAACACACCTCCCTGTAAGACCAGCGTGCCCAGAATGCACCTGAACACCTCCCTGTAAGACCAGCCGTCCAGAATGCACCTGAACACACCTCCCTGTAAGACCAGCGCGCCAGAATGCACCTGAACACACCTCCCTGTAAGACCAAGGCACTTTCTCTTTTTTGTGCCCAGAATGCACCTGAACACACCTCCCTGTAGACCAGCGACCCAGAATGCACCTGAACACACCTCCTGTAAAGACCACCTCACTGGAACCCACGAATGCACCCTGAACACACCTCCCTGTAAGACCAGCAGCGCCCAGAATGCACCTGAACACACCTCCCTGTAAGACCAGCGACCCAAGAATGCACTTGAACACACCTCCCTGTAAGACCACGGCCCAGAATGCACCTGAACACACCTCCCTGTAAGACCAGCACCCCAGAATGCACCTGAACACACCTCCCTGTAAGACCAGCCACAAAGAATGCACCTGAACACACCCTCCTGTAAAACCAGCGCCGGAATGCACCTGAACACCACCTCCTGTAAGACCAGCCCCCCAGAATGCACCTGAACACACCTCCTAAGAACCAGCACCCCCAGAACCTGGAACTGAACACACCTCCCTGTAAGACCAGCGCCAGAATGCACCTGAACACACCTCCCTGTAAAACCAGCCCCGGAAATGCACCTGAACACACCTCCCTGTAAGACCAGCACGTCCAGAATGCACCTGAACACACCTCCTGTAAGACCAGCACGCCCAGAATGCACCGAACACACCTCCCTGTAAGACCAGCACCCAGAATGCACCTGAACACACCTCCCTGTAAGACCAGCACACCCAGAATGCACCTGAACACACCTCCCTGTAAGACCAGCACACCCAGAATGCACCTGAACACACCTCCCTGTAAGACCAGCACGCCCAGAATGCACCTGAACACACCTCCCTGTAAGACGAGATGGGAGCTGCTTGGTCTTCGATGTAACTCTGAGAGGCGTTCAAAGAGCCTTCAGCTGTAGGAACTCTGATTAAAAACGCACCGTTGAAGAGCAGATTCTGCATGTTAATGTGAAACATCTTCAGGAGAGGAGGATATTTCGGTTGCTTAGCAGCCAGGGAACGAAAAACTGCAAAGTAACCGCATTTAATGAGCGAGCGAGAGCACATCCTGAGGTCATTCATAATTTATTTTGGCTCGACTGAGAACTCTTCTCTCCTGGAATAATATCCACGCATTAAGAGTTTCAGATAATGAAAAATAATTCACACCTTGACTTGTTAACGGAGCAGAAATGAAAACCCTTTACTGTGTGTGTGTGTCTCTGTGTGTGTGTGTGTGTGTGTGTGTGTGTGTGTAATTAATGTAAAATTAGTTTGAGATATCCTTTTCAGGCTTGTTGCTATTTCTCCTTTTCCCCCTCATTTATCAAAGCAACTGATCATTTGAGATGCCTCACACACACACACACACACACACACACACACACACACACACACACACACACACACACACACACACACACAGACACACACACACACCCCCCCACACACACACACACACACAAAAAAAAAAACACACACACACACACACACACACACACACACACATATACACACACAGACACACACACACAAACACACAAAGATACACACACACAAACACACAAAGATACACACAGACACAGACAGACACACACACACACACAAAGACACACACACAGAGACACACACACAGACACACACACACAAACACACAAAGACACACACACACAGACACAGACAGACACACACTCACATAGAAACACACACACACACACACACGCACACAACACACACACACACACACACAGATACACACACACATACACACACACAAACATACACACACACAGACACACACACACAAACCCACAAAGATACACACACACACACACACACACACACACACACAGTATTGCTACAGTGTGGTTTTAGTACTTGTACTGCAGTAAAAGGACGTGAATACTTCTTCCAGCGCTGTCCGTGTGTATATATATATATATATATATATATATATATTATATATATTATATATATATATAATATAATATCTATATAATCACCTTCTTCCAGCGCTGTGCGTGTATATAATATAATATATATATTATATATATAATCTGAAGAATATATATATAATATAATATATTTAATATAATATAATATCTATACAATCACCTTCTTCTTGCGGCTGTGCGTGTATATATAATATATAATATATATAATATCTATATAATCACCTTCTTCTTGCGGCTGTGCGTGTATATATAATATAAAATATAATATATATAATATCTATATAATCACCTTCTTCCAGCGCTGTGCATGTATATATAATATAAAATATAATATAATATCTATATAATCACCTTCTTCCAGCGCTGTGTGTGTATATATAATATAAAATATAATATATATAATATCTATATAATCACCTTCTTCCAGCGCTGTGCATGTATATATAAAATATAATATATATAATATCTATATAATCACATTCTTCCAGCGCTGTGTGTGTATATATAATATAAAATATAATATATATAATATCTATATAATCACCTTCTTCTTGCGTGTGTGTGTATATATAATATAAAAATATAATATATATAATATCTATATAATCACCTTCTTCTTGGCAGTGGGTGTATATATAATATAAAATATAATATATATAATATCTATATAATCACATTCTTCCAGCGCTGTGTGTGTATATATAATATAAAATATAATATATATAATATCTATATAATCACCTTCTTCTTGCGGCTGTGTGTGTATATATAATATAAAATATAATATATATAATATCTATATAATCACCTTCTTCTTGCGGCTGTGTGTGTATATATAATATAAAATATAATATATATAATATCTATATAATCACATTCTTCCAGCGCTGTGTGTGTATATATAATATAAAATATAATATATATAATATCTATATAATCACCTTCTTCCAGCCTGTGTGTGTGTATATATAATATAAAATATAATATAATATAATATCTATACAATCACCTTCTTCTTGGCGACATGGTGTATATATATAATATAATATATATATATATATATATATATATATATATATATATATATAATATCTATATAATCACCTTCTTCCAGCTGTTGCATGTATATATAAAATATAATATATATAATATCTATATAATCACCTTCTTCCAGCTGTGTGTGTATATATATAATATAATATATAATATAATATATATAATATAATATCTATACAATCACCTTCTTCTTGCTGTGTGTGTATATATAATATAAAATATAATATAATATAATATCTATATAATCACCTTCTTCTTTTGGCTGTTTGTATATATAATATATAATATAATATATATAATATCTATATAATCACCTTCTTCCAGCTGTTGTGTGTATATATATATATAATATAATATATATATATATATATATATATATAATATAATATCTATATAATCACCTTCTTCCAGCGCTGTGCGTGTATATATAAAATATAATATATATAATATCTATATAATCACATTCTTCCAGCTGTGTGTGTATATATAATATAAAATATAATATATATAATATCTATATAATCACCTTCTTCTTAAACATAGTGTGTATATATAATATAAAATATAATATATATAATATCTATATAATCACCTTCTTCTTATGTCAATAGTGTATATATAATATAAAATATAATATATATAATATCTATATAATCAACTTCTTCCAGCGCTGTGCGTGTATATATAATATATATATAATATAATATATATATAATATAATATCTATATAATCACCTTCTTCTTGCGGCTGTGCGTGTATATATAATATAAAATATAATATATATAATATCTATATAATCACCTTCTTCCAGCGCTGTGCGTGTATATATAAAATATAATATATATAATATCTATATAATCACCTTCTTCTTGCGGCTGTGCGTGTATATATAATATAAAATATAATATATATAATATCTATATAATCACCTTCTTCCAGCGCTGTGCGTGTATATATAATATATATATAATATAATATATATATAATATAATATCTATATAATCACCTTCTTCTTGCGGCTGTGCGTGTATATATAATATAAAATATAATATATATAATATCTATATAATCACCTTCTTCCAGCCATGCGTATATATATAAAATATAATATATATAATATCTATATAATCACCTTCTTCTTGCGGCTGTGCGTGTATATATAATATATATAATATATAATATAATATCTATATAATCAACTTCTTCCAGCGCTGTGCGTGTATATATAATATATATATAATATAATATAATATATATATAATATAATATATTATATATAATATATATATAATATAATATAATATATATATAATATAATATATTATATATATAATATATATATAATATAAAATATAATATATATAATATCTATATAATCACCTTCTTCTTGCGCTGTGCGTGTATATATAATATAAAATATAATATATATAATATCTATATAATCACCTTCTTCCAGCGCTGTGCGTGTATATATAATATAAAATATATATATATAATATCTATATAATCACCTTCTTCTTGCGGCTGTGCGTGTATATATAATATATATAATATATAATATAATATCTATATAATCACCTTCTTCTTGCGGCTGTGCGTGTATATATAATATATATAATATATAATATAATATCTATATAATCACCTTCTTCTTGCGGCTGTGGCGCGGCTGCTGTCTGTCCTGGGTCTTCCCCAGCAGGTCTGGGAATGCCAGCGGCTTTAGTGAGCGGGACCGCGGCGTTTGGTGGTACCCCAGCGCGTCCCGGGAGTCCCGCGTGCTGCGCACCGAGCACAGCGAGCGGGACCGGAAGCGTCCGGACGAGTGGATGCTGTTGACCCCGATCATTTTGGGAACGTTTAGAGTTCAGAGGCGGAGCATGTGGGGGGGAGGGGGGGGGTAACTAAGAGTCTCTGAACGCACACAAGACGCTCCGAACGCAGGAAGGAGAGAAAAGGAATTTAAAAAGAGGTGTCGAAAGAAGAGAGGAGGAGCTCCAAATATTTCAAAAAATATTAAAGAAAATCAGCAGGGGAACACGGAGTCTGCAGACGCAAGATTTCCACAGGTTTTGGGCAGATTTTCTGCAGGTTTTCTCAGGTTTTCTCAGGTTTTCCGCTGATTTTTCTCAGATTTTCTGCTGAATTTTTTCAGATTTTCCGCTGAATTTTCTCAGATTTTCTGCTGAATTTTCTCAGATTTTCCGCTGAATGTTCTCAGATTTTCTGCTGAATTTTCTCAGATTTTTTGCTGAATTTTCTTCAGATTTTCAGCAGAATTTTCTCAGATTTTCTGCTGAATTTTCTCAGATTTTCTGCTGAATTTTCTTCAGATTTTCAGCAGAATTTTCTAAGATTTTCAGCAGAATTTTCTAAGATTTTCAGCAGAATTTTCTCAGATTTTCCTCAGATTTTCTTCAGATTTTCCGCTGAATTTTCTCAGATTTTCTTCAGATTTTCCGCTGAATTTTCTCAGATTTTCTCAGATTTTCAGCAGAATTTTCTCAGATTTTCTGCTGAATTTTCTTCAGATTTTCAGCAGAATTTTCTCAGATTTTCCGCTGAATTTTCTTCAGATTTTCAGCAGAATTTTCTAAGATTTTCAGCAGAATTTTCTCAGATTTTCCGCTGAATTTTCTCAGATTTTCCGCTGAATTTTCTCAGATTTTCCGCTGAATTTTCTCAGATTTTCAGCAGAATTTTCGCAGATTTTCAGCAGAATTTTCTCAGATTTTAAACAAATTAAAATAAGACTCAGAATGTAAACACATGTCCACCAAAAGCAGATTGTCAGTCGTCTAAATTCGGCAGATTCTCAGCCAGGAGAACCACTGACAACTTGTTGATGTGTTTCAGTCCCGTTCACATGAACTCAGTAACAGATCTGACTCCACTTTGACAACGTTACCAAACTGGAAAAATTGGCGTTTCTCTCTTAGAAAACGAGGCGCTACATTCCCGATGTTTAAATCAGAAACCGAAGTGACTGGAACTGCTGCATCTTGTATCCTTCACACTCAACTTTACACCCGATAGCGCTGTAAATACAGTTTAAAACATGGCTCAAAGCCTGTGTGTGTCTCTCTGTGTGTGTGTCTCTGTGTGTGTCTCTGTGTGTGTCTCTGTGTGTGTCTATGTGTCTCTGTGTGTGTGTGTGTGTCTCTGTGTGTGTTGTGTGTCTGTGTGTGTGTGTGTGTGTGTGTGTGTGCTGTGTGTGTCTTTGTGTGTGTGTGTGTGTGTGTCTGTGTGTGTGTCTATGTGTCTCTGTGTGTGTGTGTCTGTGTGTGTGTGTGTGTGTGTCTATGTGTCTCTGTGTGTGTGTGTGTGTGTGTCTGTGTGTGTATGTGTGTGTCTCTGTGTGTGTCTATGTGTCTCTGTGTGTGTGTGTGTGTCTCTGTGTGTGTGTGTGTCTGTGTGTGTGTTTCTGTGTGTGTGTCTCTGTGTGTGTGTGTGTCTTTATGTGTGTGTGTCTGTGTGTGTGTGTGTGTGTGTCTCTGTGTGTGTGTCTATGTGTCTGTGTGTGTGTCTCTGTGTGTGTGTGTGTCTGTGTGTGTGTCTGTGTGTGTGTCTGTGTGTGTGTCTCTGTGTCTATGTGTCTCTGTGTGTGTGTGTGTCTGTGTGTGTGTGTGTGTGTGTGTGTGTGTGTGTGTGTCTCTGTGTGTGTGTCTATGTGTCTGTGTGTGTGTGTGTGTGTTTAATCCCTCCGCTGAGTTAGAGGCAGTGATGCGTAGTTCATCCGCTCACACTCCTGCAGGAAAAATAGATTAAATATTAAATCGGGGAAAAAAAAAACGTCCAAACCGGCTCCGATCTGCTCTCTCCTGATTTTGCAGATTTCTTCCTCCAGAGACTCAAATGTGAGTTTTAAAAACTGTCCGCTGAAACGCAGCAGGGTCCCGATGCGACAGAGAATCCCCCCCCGACTACAAATACAGCCGCGTGACGGAAGAGAAGGATCCAAAACATTCACCGAAAAACAGACAGAAGGAGAGAGGAAGGCAGGGGCGAGCGAGCACACCCACACATCCAGACACAGAGAGAGAGAGAGAGAGAGAGAGAGAGAGAGAGAGAGAGAGAGAGAGAGAGCCCCAAAAAGTGACGTCAGCTTCCTCCAGAGACTGAAGACACGAGCGATGGTGAAGATGCAGAGAGAGAAAAGAGAGAGAGGGATGAGGGGATAGGAGATACAAAACAAAAAAAACAAAAACGAGACGAGAGGCTCTCCTGTTGCACTCTGGGACAAAAAGACAGAAAAAGGAAAAAGATAATCCCTAATTCTAATCCTCTTATTTAGATTTCCATCCTTTTAACTTTCACTCCCACTCTCCTCTCTTTCTCCTTCTCCTCCTTCGCTTGTTGTTCGTTTTTTTTTCGTGCCTCCGTCAGGTGAGCTCTCTCCTCTTTTTCTCTCTCCGGTGAGACTCTGAACTCTCCTTCCCTCCCTCCCTCCCTCCCTCCCTCTCTCTCGCTCCCCTCTCTCTCTCTCGCTCTCGTTTTCCCTCGCTCTCTCAATGCGCATTTTCTCTGTGCAGCAGCGGGCCAATCAGAGCGCAGGAAGGGGGGACAAAGCCCGCCCCCCACCTCGTGTCGGCTCTCCTCCCAGCTGTCAGTCACAGAGGATTCACACAGCTGAATGTAAAGCTGGAAACCACAAACCATGACTCAGCGATTTCTCAATGATTATGTTTATGTATGTATATATTATTAATAATTCAAAAAGCAGCAGTTTTATCAAAAAAAAAGGTCTGAAATGTCCAGTTTTTATATATATTTTTTAGATAAAACAGAGAAAAATATATATATAT
>NC_053130.1:1388522-1398522 GCF_010015445.1 Perca fluviatilis
GTGTGCGTCCTGCGGCCCGTGTGTGTGTGTGTCTATGCGTGTATCCGGTGAGATGCGTCACAGCTCTAAATAAACCAGCCAACATACAGATAGCGCAAAGTCCCATGGCCAGTGAACCGCGATCCAAGCATTTCATCAGCCAAAACCCCGAACCTGTTCTGGCGCATTGGCGTGGGATGCGTCATTCTGGGAGATCCCCAAACGTGTATCCCCGTAGGTGTGAGTCCCCCTGTGTGTGTGTGTGTCCTCTGTGTGTGTGTGTGTGTGTGTGCGTGTGTGTCGTTTGCGTGCGTAGTCTCGTGTGCGTGTGTGCAAGCAGTCCGCTGCGTGTGTGTGTGTGCGGGTGTGCGTGTGGGCTGCGGTGTCCTGCTGTGCGTGCGTCCTTGTGTGTGTGTGTGCGTGTGTGTGAGTCCCTGTGTGTGTGTGTGTGTGTGTGCGTGTGTGCGGCAAATCCCTGTGTGTGCGTGTTTTGTCGTGTGTGTGTGGTCCCTGTGTGTGTGTGTGGTGTGTGTGTAGTCTCGTGTGTGTGAGTCCTGTGTGTGCGTGCGTGTAGGTGCGGAGTCCAGGCGAGTCTGTGCGTGTGTTGTGCGTGCGTGTGTGTGCGCTGAGTCCCGTGTGAGTCCTGTGCCGCGGTGTGCGTGTGTGAGTCCGTGTGTCGTGTGTGTGTTGTCTGGTTCGTGTGTGTGCGTGCGTGCGTGCGTGTGTTCAGTGCGTGCGTGCGTGTGTTGTGTGTGGGTTTGTGCGTGCGGTGTGGATAATTTCTTCATCCGGTGGCATGATCAGCTGCGCGTAGTTAAGTGATTAAAGAGCCTCCTTATTGGGAAACATGATGCCTTGTGCTGGCCAGTCCACTGGTTGCTTACTCTCTGTTGAGGTGATAAAAATAATCCGACCCACGCTTCCTGAAGGAGGGAGTCCGTCAACATGACGGCACAGGTCAGAGTGTGGACGCTGTCTGAGAGACAGACAGACAGACAGACAGACAGACAGGTGAGACAGGTAAAACAGGGACAGACAGGCGAGACAGAAAGACAGAGAGAGACAGACACATACAGAGATAAGATAAAGAGATAAAGAGACAGACAGAGACAGAGACAGAGAGAGAGAGAGAGAGAGAGACAGACAGAGACAGACAGACAGACATGAAGACAGACAGACAGAGAGAGAGAGAGACACAGACAGATAGACAGACCGAAAGATAAAGAGATAAAGAGACAGACAGAGAGACAGACAGACAGACAGAGACAGATAGAGAGAGAGAGAGAGACAGACAGACATGAAGACAGAGACAGACAGACAGACATGAAGACAGACAGACAGAGAGAGAGAGACACAGACAGATAGACAGACTGAAAGATAAAGAGAGACAGAGAGAGAGAGACAGACAGACATGAAGACAGACAGACAGACAGAGTGCAGAGAGACAGACAGAGAGACATGAAGACAGACAGACAGACAGAGTGCAGAGAGACAGACAGAGAGACAGGCAGACAGACAGGCAGGCAGACAGACCTTCGGTTGTGATGCTCTGTGGGTTACACTGCCTGTATCTCCTGGAGAACTGAGCGAGGACTCTCTCTCTCTCCTGAGTTTCTCCAATCAGAGCAAAGTGACTCAAAAACATCCTGAACACACAAAAGAACTTTATTAACAAACTGTCAGGAAGCTCTGTGATTGGCTGTCTGTAAGCAAACAACATGTGGACTGATGCTATAGGGAGCCTCTTTAATCAAATGCTCTGCATAGATTATTCCGGGCCAAACCCAACCGGACTCCATGCGTAAATAATCAGGACCCCTTTAGTGCAGTATAGAGCCGAAGACCCAATCCAGAGGACCCATGTAAATAATCCCCAGGACCTGAAGGCAGGAAACACCCAGGACCCCAAAATAATCAGACCGGAATGAGCCAGGACACCCCACCAGGACCCACAAATAACCCAGGACTTTTAGCAGAGCCAGAGCCCCACCAGGACCCATAAAATAACCCCAGGAAGGAGACCCCAGGACCCACACCGGAATGTGGTAGACAGCCCCACCCGACCCACACCAGTGAGCTGGAGAGCCGCACCAGACCCATGCACACCAGGACTTTAGCCAGGAGACCCCACATGTAATGGTGGACGCAGGAAGGACCCGAAGAAGGAACTAAGACGGAGGCCGATGAGCCAGACCGGAATGAAGGACATGGATGAGCCGGAGGAAAGGAGTTCAGGAAGCAGAAGGACACAACAAGGAGACTTGAAGGAAGGAAAGAGTCAGGAAGGAAGGAATAAACGGAGATAGAACGGATCTGAGCGGGACTGATCGATGGCCGGACCGGAGGAAGACCACACCATCTGACTGAAGACAGGAAACACAGAGCCATGGATAAATATGGAATAAAACACACTGGAGGGACAGGAAACACAGGAGACGAAAGGATGGACATAATAAATACACGGAGGGATAGAAATGACACAGTGGATAATAAACACACTGAGGAACACACAAGGAGGAATGGAAGGAAAGAAGATGAAGAAAATGAAGGAATGGACAGGAAAATAAAGAAAGAGAGGAATCCCTAAAATAACCCAAACTGGAAGACGGAATAAACACCCAGCCCCAAAATGGTCTGAAGATTATAGGAAAATCCCAAAATAAAAATAGTTTGAAGAATAGTATCTGAAGATCATGGAAAGAAAATAAATATTTAAAGATCAATGGAAAGAAATGGAATAAAGAAGGAACAAGGACATGGGGCCCCAGTGGAAGATCATGGAAATAAATAAAGAATGGATGAAGATTACTGAAAAAGCCAGAAAAAAAAATTTGAATATTTTCAGAATAAAGGTCTGAAGAATTCGGTGAAAACGCCACAACATTTTTTTTTTTTTTTTTCATATTTTCAGAATAAAGGTCTGAAGAATACAGGAAAAAGCCAAAAAATAAAAAAAAATAAGTTGGAATATTTTCAGAATAAAGGTCTGAAGATTACAGAAAAAGCCCCCCACACAAAAAAAGGTTTAATGATTATAGGGGGAAAGAAAAGCCGAATTCGACACATTTTAGGCACCGACTGAATAGCCTCTAAAGTATGGAGTCATTCAATACACCATTTCAATACCTTAGAAGTAAATTACATCAGCGTCAACGAGCCAAAATTAACATTTAAATGTTCAGATTCCATCCCTTCATTCATTACAGTACAATTATTTTATGAGTTATGTATGACATATTCTTAAATTAGCATATTGAAAAAAAAACTCCTGTACCCCCTGCAGTCCTCTAGAGTACCCCTAGTGGGACACGTACCCCCTGCAGTCCTCTAGAGTACCCCTAGTGGGACACATACCCCCTGCAGTCCTCCAGAGTACCCCTAGTGGGACACATGCCCCCTGCAGTCCTCTAAAGTACCCCTAGGGGGACACATACCCCCTGCAGTCCTCCAGAGTACCCCTAGTGGGACACATGCCCCCTGCAGTCCTCTAGAGTACCCCTAGGGGGACACATACCCCCTGCAGTCCTCTAGAGTACCCCTAGTGGGACACATACCCCCTGCAGTCCTCCAGAGTACCCCTAGTGGGACACATGCCCCCTGCAGTCCTCTAGAGTACCCCTAGGGGGACACATACCCCCTGCAGTCCTCTAGAGTACCCCTAGTGGGACACATACCCCCTGCAGTCCCTCCAGAGTACCCCTAGTGGGACACATGCCCCCTTGCAGTCCCTCTAAAAGTACCCCCTAGGGGGGCACACATACCCCCTGCAGTCCTCCAGAGTACCCCTAGTGGGACACATGCCCCTTGCAGTCCTCTAAAGTACCCCTAGGGGGACACATACCCCCTGCAGTCCTCCAGAGTACCCCTAGTGGGACACATGCCCCCTGCAGTCCTCCAGAGTACCACTAGGGGGACACATACCCCCTGCAGTCCTCTAGAGTACCACTAGGGGGACACATACCCCCTGCAGTCCTCTAGAGTACCCCTAGTGGGACACATACCCCCTGCAGTCCTCCAGAGTACCCCTAGTGGGACACATGCCCCCTGCAGTCCTCTAAAGTACCCCTAGGGGGACACATACCCCCTGCAGTCCTCCAGAGTACCCCTAGTGGGACACATGCCCCCTGCAGTCCTCTAAAGTACCCCTAGGGGGACACATACCCCCTGCAGTCCTCCAGAGTACCCCTAGTGGGACACATGCCCCCTGCAGTCCTCCAGAGTACCCCTAGTGGGACACATGCTCCCTGCAGTCCTCTAGAGTACCCCTAGGGGGACACATACCCCCTGCAGCCCTCCAGAGTACCCCTAGGGGGACACATACCTCCTGCAGTCCTCCAAAGTACCCCTAGGGGGACACATACCCCCTGCAGTCCTCCAGAGTACCCCTAGGGGGACACATACCCCCTGCAGTCCTCTATAGTACCCCTAGGGGGACACGTACCCCCTGCAGTCCTCCAGAGTACCCCTAGGGGGACACATACCCCCTGCAGTCCTCTATAGTACCCCTAGGGGGACACATACCCCCTGCAGTCCTCCAAAGTACCCCTAGGGGGACACATGCAGCCCTCCTAAGTACCCCTAGGGGGACACATACCCTACTTGAGAACCCCTGCTCTGTAGGACCCCCCCAGCCCTGTGAATATGCACCGAGGACCCAAACACACACTGACTTCTTGCCGAGGTGGCGAGCCACGTCTGACTTCCTGAAGCCGTCCAGGCTGTAGAGGCGTTTGGCGAGGCGCTTGGCCGCCTGCAGGTCGGCCTTGGTGCCGTTCCCCAGCGCCTCATCGCTGCCGCCGAGCGCCAGACGCTCCGCCACGTCGGCCTGGGGGTACAGCAGCTCGGGGGGGCGGTTCACCGGCCGCTCCCTGCAACACACACACACACACACACACACAAACACACAGATACACACACACACACACACACACACACAAAAACACACACACACACACACACACACACACAAACACACACACACACACACACACACACACAAACACACACACACACACACACACAGACACACACACACACACACACACACACACACAAACACACACACACACACACACACACAAACACACACACACACACACACACACACACACACACACACACACACACACACACACACACACACACACACACACACACACACACACACACACACACACACACACGTTATTTCAGGACTTTATAGCATTTCCTAGCCTGTAACACACAACAAAAACTTTATTAACAAACTGTCAGGAAGCTCTGTGATTGGCTGTCTGTAAGCAACCAACATGTGACTGAGTTTTTTTATTTTTTTTTATTAAATGTTCTGCAGATTTTTCCAAACTCCACCAGACTCCATGTAAATAATCAGGACTTTTAGCGTGTATAGAGCCAGCATATCTCCACCAGACTCCATGTAAATAATCAGGACTTTTAGCGTGTATAGAGCCAGCATATCTCCACCAGACTCCATGTAAATAATCAGGACTTTTAGGAGTCTGGTGGGTTTGGTGATGGTGATTTCAGGGCTGTTTCATGTTAAACTAAAAGGACATTTTTAGACTTTTAAGCATTTCCTAGCCTGTAATCTCGACCTTTTTACACAATTTATAGACTTCTATATGATTTAAGGGATCCATAATCCATAATCTGACACATTCTCCTCTGTCAGCGGCTCACATTGTTCGCCTTCTTCTACAATATTAGAAACACTAAAGCAAAAACCAAAAACCAAGACATCACATTTGCCAACATTTTTTTTTTAATTCTTTTTTTGATGTTTTTGTCGCATTTCCTAACATTTCTCAACGTTTTTGTCTTTGTGTTTTGGTTATGGCACTATTTTGCCGACGTTTTTGTCTAAAAAGGTACATTAATGTCACAGCTGTTATAACTACTATTATCTGAAATAACAGTGGGTTATTAATCATTTATTAACAAATACTGAAATAAAATGTGTGATGTAGTGGAAAGTTGGCAAGCTAGCAACATCCAGATAAACTAGATCAGCTTCACATCACAGGGTCAAACATCCAGATAAACTAGATCAGCTTCACATCACAGGGTCAAACATCCAGATAAACTAGATCAGCTTCACATCACAGGGTCAAACATCTAGATAAACTAGATCATAAACTAGATCAGCTTCACATCACAGGGTCAAACATCTGGATAAACTAGATCAGCTTCACATCACAGGGTCTAACATCTAGATAAACTAGATCAGCTTCACATCACAGGGTCTAACATCTAGATAAACTAGATCAGCTTCACATCACAGGGTCAAAGATCCAGATAAACTAGATCAGCTTCACATCACAGAGTCAAACATCTAGAGAAACTAGATCATAAACTAGATCAGCTTCACATCACAGGGTCAAACATCTAGATAAACTAGATCATAAACTAGATCAGCTTCACATCACAGGGTCAAACATCTAGATAAACTAGATCAGCTTCACATCACAGGGTCAAACATCTAGATAAACTAGATCAGCTTCACATCACAGGGTCAAACATCTAGATAAACTAGATCATAAACTAGATCAGCTTCACATCACAGGGGTCAAACATCTAGATAAACTAGATCATAAACTAGATCAGCTTCACATCACAGGGTCAAACATCTAGATAAACTAGATCAGCTTCACATCACAGGGTCAAACATCCAGATAAACTAGATCAGCTTCACATCACAGTCAAACATCAATAAACTAGATCAGCTTCACATCACAGGGTCAAACATCCAGATAAACTAGATCAGCTTCACATCACAGGGTCAAACATCCAGATAAACTAGATCAACATTAGTAATATCTAAGGTAATTAATATCTACTCACATCACAGGTCAAACATCAGATAAACTAGATCAGCTTCACATCACAGGGTCAAACATCCAGATAAACTAGATCAGCTTCACATCCAGGGTCAAACATCAGATAAACTAGATCAGCTTCACATCACAGGGTCAAACATCCAGATAAACTAGATCAGCTTCACATCACAGGGTCAACATCTAGATAAACTAGATCAGCTCACATCACAGGGTCAAACATTATATATTTCATCAAGGGTCAAACATCTAGATAAACTAGATATTGTCATCAAGGTCAAACATCTAGATAACTAATAAACTATCAGCTTCACATCAGGGTAAACATTAGATAAACTAGATAACTCTTTATATTCATCCATATAGATAGTAGTCTATTATGTAAAATCATTATATAATCTTTTTAGAATTCTACTATCCTCACACAGTCGTACTGATCATCCTGTTCATATATCAGTTGAGGTAAATAACTAGATCATAAACTAGATCAGCTTCACACCAGGGTCAAACATCTAGATAAACTAGATCATAAACTAGATCAGCTTCACATCACAGGGTCAAACATCTAATAAACTAGATCATAACTAGATCAGCTTCACATCACAGGGTCAAACATCTAGATAACTAGATCATACTATCGCTTCACATCACAGGGTCAAACATCTAGATAAACTAGATCAGCTTCACATCCAGGGTCAAACATCTAGATAAACTAGATCATAAACTAGATCCTTCAATCACAGTATCTAGATAAACTAGATCAGCTTCACATCACAGGGTCAAACATCTAGATAAACTAGATCATAAACTAGATCAGCTTCACATCACAGGGTCAAACATCTAGATAAACTAGATCATAAACTAGATCAGCTTCACATCACAGGGTCAAACATCTAGATAAACTAGATCAGCTTCACATCACAGGGTCAAACATCCAGATAAACTAGATCAGCTTCACATCACAGGGTCAAACATCCAGATAAACTAGATCAGCTTCACATCACAGGGTCAAACATCCAGATAAACTAGATCAGCTTCACATCACAGGGTCAAACATCCAGATAAACTAGATCAGCTTCACATCACAGGGTCAAACATCCAGATAAACTAGATCAGCTTCACATCACAGGGTCAAACATCCAGATAAACTAGATCAGCTTCACATCACAGGGGTCAAACATCCAGATAAACTAGATCAGCTTCACATCACAGGGTCAAATATCCAGATAAACTAGATCAGCTTCACATCACAGGGTCAAACATCTAGATAAACTAGATCAGCTTCACATCACAGGGTCTAACATCTAGATAAACTAGATCAGCTTCACATCACAGGGTCAAACATCTAGATAAACTAGATCAGCTTCACATCACAGGGTCAAACATCTAGATAAACTAGATCAGCTTCACATCACAGGGTCAAACATCCAGATAAACTAGATCAGCTTCACATCACAGGGTCAAACATCCAGATAAACTAGATCAGCTTCACATCACAGGGTCAAACATCCAGATAAACTAGATCAGCTTCACATCACAGGGTCTAACATCCAGATAAACTAGATCAGCTTCACATCACAGGGTCAAACATCCAGATAAACTAGATCAGCTTCACATCACAGGGTCACACATCTAGATAAACTAGATCAGCTTCACATCACTGGGTCTAACATCCAGATAAACTAGATCAGCTTCACATCACTGGGTCACACATCTAGATAAACTAGATCAGCTTCACATCACAGGGTCAAACATCTAGATAAACTAGATCAGCTTCACATCACAGGGGTCAAACATCTAGATAAACTAGATCAGCTTCACATCACAGGGTCTAACATCCAGATAAACTAGATCAGCTTCACATCACAGAGTCAAACATCCAGATAAACTAGATCAGCTTCACATCACAGAGTCAAACATCCAGATAAACTAGATCAGCTTCACATCACAGAGTCAAACATCCAGATAAACTAGATCAGCTTCACATCACAGGGTCTAACATCTAGATAAACTAGATCAGCTTCACATCACTGGGTCTAACATCCAGATAAACTAGATCAGCTTCACATCACAGGGTCACACATCTAGATAAACTAGATCAGCTTCACATCACAGGGTCAAACATCCAGATAAACTAGATCAGCTTCACATCACAGGGTCTAACATCTAGATAAACTAGATCAGCTTCACATCACAGGGTCAAACATCCAGATAAACTAGATCAGCTTCACATCACAGGGTCAAATATCTAGATAAACTAGATCAGCTTCACATCACAGAGTCAAACATCCAGATAAACTAGATCAGCTTCACATCACAGGGTCAAACATCTAGATAAACTAGATCAGCTTCACATCACAGGGTCAAACATCTAGATAAACTAGATCAGCTTCACATCACAGAGTCAGACATCCAGATAAACTAGATCAGCTTCACATCACAGGGTCTAACATCCAGATAAACTAGATCAGCTTCACATCACAGGGTCTAACATCCAGATAAACTAGATCAGCTTCACATCACAGGGTCAAACATCTAGATAAACTAGATCAGCTTCACATCACAGGGTCAAACATCTAGATAAACTAGATCAGCTTCACATCACAGGGTCAAACATCCAGATAAACTAGATCAGCTTCACATCACAGGGTCTAACATCCAGATAAACTAGATCAGCTTCACATCACAGGGTCAGACATCCAGATAAACTAGATCAGCTTCACATCACAGGGTCTAACATCCAGATAAACTAGATCAGCTTCACATCACAGGGTCAAACATCCAGATAAACTAGATCAGCTTCACATCACAGGGTCAAACATCCAGATAAACTAGATCAGCTTCACATCACAGGGTCAAACATCCAGATAAACTAGATCAGCTTCACATCACAGGGTCTAACATCCAGATAAACTAGATCAGCTTCACATCACAGGGTCAAACATCTAGATAAACTAGATCAGCTTCACATCACAGGGTCAAACATCCAGATAAACTAGATCAGCTTCACATCACAGGGTCAAACATCTAGATAAACTAGATCAGCTTCACATCACAGGGTCAAACATCCAGATAAACTAGATCAGCTTCACATCACAACTCAGGCATATCTTCATCTGCTGCAACAATAACTAAATAGAAAGAGTACAAACTTACATCGTCTCTGACTTCTGAACGGGCGACCGTAA
>NC_053130.1:1411022-1426022 GCF_010015445.1 Perca fluviatilis
ATTGACTCCCATTCATTCTGACGTCACTTTGACAGCGAATAACTTTACATCTGAAGAGTTTAAAGACTCTATTTGTCCGTTGTTTATTTCTAAAGAAACACGACAATGTATAAAAGGCTCCATTACCTTGTAGCTCACGTTATGGCTCCGTAGCAGACGCTTTTATAACAATAGGCTAACGATTGGGTCATAACCACGAGACTTACTGTCACACAGTAGAGGAATTACCGTATAGTACAGGAGAAGCTCACAGGCAGTTTGGACTTCCATTATCTGTTTAGGTTTAATTACTAATGTTAACTAGCATGTTAGTGATCAGTAATTAGCCTGTGCCTATGTTATCTCCTTACATATACCTACGCTCTCCGTCTCTGTAAGATTGGGAATGATTGAGATTTCTCTCGGCACAGCTACCAGAAGACTTCACACTTTCAGACAGGTTGCTCACCTCACATCTATTGTATTAAAAGAATACACCACCATCTGTTGAAATAGGGTTATTCACCATCTCCTCTATAGTTATATAGGCGGGCAAACACATTTGTGTCTCAGTGCATGCATTGTCTTAGTCCGGCGCCGCTGCTGCTAGCTTAGCTTAGCGTAATGAATGGAATCCTTTGTTGCCGTTAGCATGTCCTGAGTAAAAGTGGCTGTCACTACCCAAAGTGAGTCGAGTGCTGATGTGAGTAGCTCATGCTCAGATTTAAACTGTTTACGGCATAACGTGTCTTACTGAAATTTGTGAAATCTGTAAAATAATAAACTTTTCTCTTTACATACAATAACAGAAGATGGAAATCATTTCTAAAACGTTTTAGCTATCTATGATTGTTTGGTTGCTAACGTTAGCTCAAAACGCCATTCAAGTGACAGCCTTTGTTGTGTCTGATTGCTAACTTGTAGCTAGCAGTCATTTCAAAAACGTTTTAGCTATCTATGGTTGTTTGATTGCTAACGTTAGCTAAAAACGTCATTCAAGTGACAGCCTTTGTTGTGTCTGATTGCTAACTTGTAGCTAGCAGTCATTTCAAAAACGTTTTAGCTATCTATGATTGTTTGATTGCTAACGTTAGCTAAAAACGCCATTAGCATCTAGTAGGCTACTTGATTGCAAACGTTAGCTCAAAACGCCGTTAGCATCTAGCTAGTAGGCTACTTGATTGCTAACGTTAGCTCAAACCGCCTTTAGCATCTAGTAGGTTACTTGTCGCAAAGTGACGCATGCGCAACTCACATCTGCACTCTACTCACTTTGGGTAGAGTGCAAAAACAACAAAAACAAAACATAATTGCATCCTGTGGCCTGCTTATTCACAACAAGTAAACCTAGCGATGCAGATTAAGACTAGATGATTTCCTAGGCAGATGTTGACGTGGGACTATATTGGGTGGAAGTAGACTACAGCCGAAGCACTGCTAACTCGGGCACAGAGATATCACGCAGCCCGCAGAGCTCCACGGGCTTTCGATATATTTACACTTTGAATTTCGTCATGGCATTTATAGAACGCATACTCTACGGTCTTACAAAGCTAACGCTTTTTGGCCGATTTCAAATTTAATCCATTTTTGTGAATCGTTATGAGGAAGCTAGCTATGGCAACAAAGGATTCCATTCGTTACGCTAAGCTAAGCTAGCGGCAGCGGCGCCGGACTGAGACAATGCATGCGCTGAGACACAAATGCATTTGTATATTGTGTATTTCTATAAACATAGAGAATATAGTATGGTGGTGGAATGGCAGCTGGTAGAGGTGCCAGTTCACCTCCTGGGCACTGCCAAGGTGCTCTGCTCGGGCCAATTGCCCCCACCCTGACATCTCTCCATGAGTGCATGTAGAGGTACTGAGCATGTGTGTGTAATTCAGGCCTGTGTGTAATTTGTGTAATAACAACAGAGTGAAAAACATTGTAATTTCCCCTTGCAGGATTAATAAAGTACACATTATTATTATTATTATAATTATAAGATAGTGTTGCTGCTAATAGGCCTCACAATAGTCTTTGAATGTGTATTTGTACATTATGAGTGTTTAAAAGGTCCCATGGCATAAAAATGTCACTTTATGAGTTTTTTTTTTTAACATTAATATGAGTTCCCCCCCCCAGCCTGCCTATGGTCCCCCAGTGGCTAGAAATGGTGATAGGTGTAAACCGAGCCCTGGGTATCCTGCTCTGGCTTTGAGGAAATGAAAGATCAGATGGGCCAATCAGGAATCTTCTCAAGAGACATCATGGCTTTCAAACGAGCAAAGTGGCAGTTGGTCAAGATACAGTATTAGAGGACCACTAAGGTCTATATAAAAGAGACTTCAGATACAGTATTAGGGGACCACTAAGGCCTATATAAAAGAGACTTCAGATACAGTATTAGGGGACCACTAAGGCCTATATAAAAGAGACTTCAGATACAGTATTAGGGGACCACTAAGGCCTATATAAAAGAGACTTCAGATACAGTATTAGAGGACCACTAAGGCCTATATAAAAGAGACTTCAGATACAGTATTAGGGGACCACTAAGGCCTATATAAAAGAGACTTCAGATACAGTATTAGGGGACCACTAAGGTCTATATAAAAGAGACTTCAGATACAGTATTAGAGGACCACTAAGGTCTATATAAAAGAGACTTCAGATACAGTATTAGGGGACCACTAAGGTCTATATAAAAGAGACTTCAGATACAGTATTAGGGGACCACTAAGGTCTATATAAAGAGACTTCAGATACAGTATTAGGGGACCACTAAGGCCTATATAAAAGAGACTTCAGATACAGTATTAGGGGACCACTAAGGTCTATATAAAAGAGACTTCAGATACAGTATTAGGGGACCACTAAGGCCTATATAAAAGAGACTTCAGATACAGTATTAGGGGACCACTAAGGCCTATATAAAAGAGACTTCAGATACAGTATTAGGGACCACTAAGGTCTATATAAAAGAGACTTCAGATACAGTATTAGGGGACCACTAAGGTCTATATAAAAGA
Source organism: Perca fluviatilis (assembly GCF_010015445.1). NCBI lineage: Eukaryota > Metazoa > Chordata > Actinopteri > Perciformes > Percidae > Perca > Perca fluviatilis. The sequence continues at coordinate 1,414,019 of NC_053130.1, forward strand.
GACTTCAGATACAGTATTAGAGGACCACTAAGGTCTATATAAAAGAGACTTCAGATACAGTATTAGGGGACCACTAAGGTCTATATAAAAGAGACTTCAGATACAGTATTAGGGGACCACTAAGGCCTATATAAAAGAGACTTCAGATACAGTATTAGGGGACCACTAAGGTCTATATAAAAGAGACTTCAGATACAGTATTAGGGGACCACTAAGGCCTATATAAAAGAGACTTCAGATACAGTATTAGGGACCACTAAGGTCTATATAAAAGAGACTTCAGATACAGTATTAGGGGACCACTAAGGTCTATATAAAAGAGACTTCAGATACAGTATTAGAGGACCACTAAGGTCTATATAAAAGAGACTTCAGATACAGTATTAGGGGACCACTAAGGTCTATATAAAAGAGACTTCAGATACAGTATTAGGGGACCACTAAGGTCTATATAAAAGAGACTTCAGATACAGTATTATTACAATTTGGTTTTGAAGAATCCTACAAGCATCAATACCACAAGCCGAGTAAACTTACTGCACCCAGGAAATGCGTGTTCGTTAGCGTTGGATGCTAACGGTTAGCTTTAGCGGACCCATACCGTGTAACCATGACGACGCCGATGGAGCAGACTCACCTGTACACGGCCGGGTAGGGCGAGGCGTACAGGTACCGGTCCTCCAGAGCGCCCCCCCCCCAGCACAGCAGGTAGCTGGCCATGGGGGCGTGGCCACGCCCACTCGCACGCTGTCACGCTGTGACCTCACAGAGGGAGGGAGCCGCCGCAGCCAATCAGGCGACAACGTCCAAAACATCTGAGAGACGGGGGAGGAGTCGGCGAGGGGAAACGGAGAGACGGCATCCAAAACGTCTGTCTGTCTGTCTCTCTCTGTCTGTCTGTCTCTCTGTCTGTCTCTCTGTCTGTCTCTCTTTCTTACTCTCTGTCTCTCTCTCTGTCTGTCTCCCTCTCTCTCTGTCTCTCTGTCTGTCTGTCTCTCTTACTCTCTCTCTCTCTGTCTGTCTGTCTGTCTGTCTGTCTGTCTCTCTTACTCTCTCTGTCTGTCTCTCTTACTCTCTCTCTGTCTCTCTTACTCTCTCTCTGTCTGTCTGTCTGTCTGTCTCTCTCTTTCTTACTCTGTCTGTCTCTTTCTCTCGGTCTGTCTCTTTCTTACTCTCTCTCTCTGTCTGTCTGTCTCTTTCTTACTCTCTGTCTGTCTGTCTTACTCTCTCTCTGTCACTCTTACTCTCTCTCTGTCTGTCTGTCTGTCTCTCTCTTTCTTACTCTGTCTGTCTCTTTCTCTCGGTCTGTCTCTTTCTTACTCTCTGTCTCTTTCTTACTCTCTCTCTCTGTCTGTCTGTCTCTTTCTTACTCTCTGTCTGTCTGTCTCTCTCTTTCTTACTCTCTGTCTGTCTGTCTGTCTCTTTCTTACTCTCTGTCTGTCTGCCTGTCTGTCTGATTCAGTGTTTTCTCCAGCGGTAGTGTCTCCTCCTTCTTTAATCTGTCCGTCCTCTCTCTCTCCTCGTGTGTTTTCAGTTTTCCACCTCGTCGCTCTGTTTTCTCCTCCCTCTCTCCCTGTCTCCCTCTCTCCCTGTCTCCCTCTCTCCCTGTCTCTCTCTCTCTCTCCGTTCTTCCTCCACACGTTAAAAAATCTCAGCGCCGGCTATTCTCCAACGAGTCCGCAGCACAACTTCCTCTCTCTGGCCTCTCCTCTGATCCATCAGACGGAGAGAGGGAGGGAGGAGAGAGGGAGGAGAGAGGGAGGAGAGAAGAGGTATGTGTTTCCTCCCCCGTTTGACCCAGGACGCCCCTCCTCCTCCTCCTCCTCCTCCTCCTCCCTCTGTCCTCTCCTTCCCCTCTTCCTCCCTTTGTCTCCTCTTCCCTTCCTGGAAGTTAGTATGGGACAGTTATAGCGGCTCTCCTCTCCCAAACACTGAGAGGAGAAGTTATAAAAGCCTTTTATTATTATTATTATTATTATTATTATTATTATTATTATATTATTATATATCAGTTATATCATTATGTAATCGCTGGTGGACTACAGAAAGGTCTACTACAGGTCAGAGGTCAGAGGTCAGAGGTCACAGACAGCAGATGGAGATCGACAAAGAGAAGGAGAGAGAGAGAGAGAGAGACAGATGGGAGAGATGGAGAAAGGGAGGGAGAGAGAGACAGAGAGAGAGAGAGAGAGAGAGAGAGACAGAGAAGAGGAGAGAGACAGAGAGAGAGACAGAGAGAGGGAGAGAGAGAGAGAGAAGGAGAGGAAGAGGGAGAAGAGGAGGATAGATTGAAAACATTTAGTGATGAAGGAGTGTCTCTCTGTGACAGGAGGGAGGTCTGAAGGAATCCATCTGGAGTTTCCCTCTATAGGCTGGTGTGTGTGTGTGTGTGTCTGTCTGTCTGTCTGTCTGTCTGTCTGTCTGTCTGTCTGTCTGTCTGTCTGTCTGTCTGTCTGTCTGTCTGTGTGTGTGTGTGTCTGTGTGTCTCTGTCTGTCTGTCAGGAAAATTTCATTCCTGTATGATTTGTTTTCAACTGAAAACAATAAAGTTTGTGTTTGAATTTGAATTGAGCGTGCGTGCGTGCGTGCGTGCGTGCGTGCGAGCGTGCGAGCGTGCGTGTGTGCGTGCGAGCGTGCGTGCGAGCGTCCCCACCCTGTGGAGGGAGGCCAGAGGAACAGTGAACTCCTCCACACTGAAAGCCTCTCAGCAGCAGTTTCTAAGTGTTGAGGAGTTTGGGTTTAAACAGCTGGAGAGTAACAGGACTCTCTACACACACAGAAGGTCCAGTTAATGTTAATGCTAGTTAACATTAGTCATTACTGATCACTAACATGCTAGTTAACATTAGTCATTACTGATCACTAACATGCTAGTTAACATTAGTCATTACTGATCACTAACATGCTAGTTAACATTAGTCATTACTGATCACTAACATGCTAGTTAACATTAGTCATTAAACCTAAACAGATAATGGAAGTCCAAACTGCCTGAGAGCTTCTCCTGTACTATATGGTAATTCCTCTACTGTGTGACAGTAAGTCTCGTGGTTATGACGACCCAATCGTTAGCCTATTGTTATAAAAGCGTCCGCTCACGGAGCCATAACGTAGGCTACAAGGTAATGGAGCCTTTTATACGTTGTCGTGTTTCTTTAGAAATAAACAACGGACAAATAGAGTCTTTAAACGCTTCAGATGTAAAGTTATTCGCTGTCAAAGTGACGTCAGAATGAATGGGAGTCAATGGGATGCTAACGGGAGGTGATGGCTTGGTAGCATCAGAATGGCGCCATAGGAGGTTCCAGTTCTGAAGCGAAGCTTACCCCCCCCCCCTTGGTATTAATGGACGACATCGTCCATTACTACCTGACCATGGACACCTCGAAGGACATTAACCTGCTTACACCACGGTCACTTGCCAAATAACATATTTTTAAAACATTAGTTCATATTTTAATTAGTTTTACAATCGAAATCTAAAGTTTATCCAAACAATGACTCCGTTTCCCTGGTTACGCCTGAGGGTTTGACTAATACCTGGAACAATCATTCCCATCCATCAGGTTCTTATGCAATGCAAACGTTGTTCACTCCCCCAGGAATTAGGAAGAACCTTAGATACGACTTGCCTCCCTTAGCAACCGGAGATATTTATGTAGCTAGTCCGCTCAGCTGATAGAGCCCTTCAGTTTAGCTCCGAGCCAGAAAGCTAACGCTACGCTAGCAAGATCCAAAGTCAATAACATTGTGAACAGTTGGCGATCAGTAAAAATAATTTGACAGTATGTTGAACAACAAGACAAGCTAGCTATCCAGCCATGTCACTGTCCCCAAAACAATATAATAACGACTTTTACGAAGAATTTGATCCGCGATGTGTTAACGTTGCTGTCGGCTGCAGTGGCGCAGCCTGAAGCAGCGAGCTGAACAGCGAACGGGATGAGAGATAACGTTATTCCAAAGAATTTCTAGTGCCACTCCCTCGTTACTTCCGACTTCTGAACTGGTTGCAGTTCCAGCAGAGATCCCTATAGGGGGCGCTCACCGGCCAGTGCAGAATGAATGGGACTCTATGGAGCTGTACTCCTCAAAATCCTCTTTTCTCAGGATATAATTTTTTGTCTAGTAATTTGAATGTTGCATTCGAAAGGGGAGGCTAAAAAAATACACACTGCTGGGTGTTAGGAGTTTTTTAAAGTCGCTTTTTTGTTCTAAAAAGCCTTTTAAAATGTCAATGATGTCATACACATATACGGCCGGAGATACTGCTTTACAGCAAGCTCTGAGTCACTTCCTGTGTTCTCTTGAGGCATCGACAACACAGCTGATAGGTTAGTCTCTGTTAATACAACACAGCTGATAGGTTAGTCTCTGTTAATACAACACAGCTGATAGGTTAGACTCTGTTAATACAACACAGCTGATAGGTTAGTCCAGAGGGCAGTATAACTCATAGACATAATATAGTATATATATATATATATATATATATATATATATATATATATATATAGCGCCATCCTGTGGTGTTCAGAGGATGAGATTCTTCAAAGTAGCCACCCTTTGCTTTTTTTGATAACTCTGCAAACCCTTGGTGTTCTCTCAATGAGCTTCATGAGGTAGTCACCTGAAATGGTTTTACCTTCACAGGTGTGCTTTGTCAGGGTTCATTAGTGGAAGTTTTTTCCTTATTAATAAAAAAGCAAAGGGTGGCTACTTTGAAGAATCTAAAATATAAGACATGTTTTCAGTTACTTCACACTTTTTTGTTAAGTACATAATTCCATATGTGTTCATTCATAGTTTTGATGCCTTCAGTGAGAATCTACAATGTAAATAGTCATGAAAATAAAAAGGAAACACATTGAATGAGAAGGTGTGTCCAAACTTTTGGCCTGTACTGTAGTTTGAGTGAAATGTTCGAGACTGCCTGCTTTAGACAAAGGTTTCGGGGTGCGGGGGCGGGGGGTGCGGGGTGCGGGGGGTGCGGGGGCTGACAGACAGACGCTGAGGATATAATAAGATGCTGAGTCATGGTTAAACACAGACTTTACAGGCTCCGTAATAACAGCTTCACACGGACAGACTGTCGCACATCTCAGAGCTGGTTGGTTCTGCAGACTCACAACTTTATAATATGAAACTATCTGGAGTGTTGTGTGTCTGTGTGTGTGTGTGTGTCTGTGTGTGTGTCTGTGTGTCTGTGTGTGTGTGTGTGTGTGTCTGTGTGTGTGTCTGTGTGTGTGTCTGTGTGTCTGTGTGTGTGTGTGTGTGTGTGTGTCTGTGTGTGTGTCTGTGTGTGTGTGTCTGTGTGTGTGTGTGTGTCTGTGTGTGTGTGTCTGTGTGTGTGTCTGTGTGTGTGTCTGTGTGTGTGTGTGTGTGTCTGTGTGTGTGTCTGTGTGTGTGTGTGTGTGTCTGTGTGTGTGTGTGTGTGTGTCTGTGTGTGTCTGTGTGTGTGTGTGTGTGTGTGTGTCTGTGTGTGTGTGTGTGTGTGTGTCTGTGTGTGCGTGTGTTGTGTGTGTGTGTGTCTGTGTGTGTGTGTGTGTGTGTGTGTGTTGTGTGTGTGTGTGTGTGTGTGTGTGTGTGTGTGTGTGTATGTGTGTGTGCATGTGTGTGTGTGTGTCGTATGTGTGTGTGTGTGTGTGATGGTGTGTGTTATGTATGTGTGTATGTATGTGTAATGATGTATGTGTGTTGATGATGATGATGATGATGTTTATTGTTTTTTGGTGTGTATTTTTTAGGTGATGGTTTATTATTGATGTGTTTTGATTGTTGTTTGGGGTGTGTTGTAGATGTTATTTGTGTATGATTTTTGGGTGATTATTGATTGAGTTTGGTATATGTTATTTTGGTGGTTTTGGTTTGTGTTATGGTTTTTACATATCAGGACGTATGATCCCATCATAATATGTTCTATAACTATATAATATATATATATATATATTATATATATTAAACCCTATTTAATCTCAACTAATGATAGTGATGTGGTTTATTCTTCTCAAAACCACTTCAATAAATGAGAAACAAATTATCTCCCTCTTTACCACCTACAAGTATATGTGTTGTTTTTGTGATATAATGTGTGTGTGTGTGTGTGTGTGTTGGTTTGTGTGTGTTTGTGTGTGTGTGTGTGTGTGTGTGTGTGTGTGTGTGCCCTACACTCCACACCCTCTATAATTCTCATATTTGTCTTGTATGTGCTCTCAATCCTCACACACCCACACACACACACCCCCCCAATTCCCCCCCCCACCCACATTTCTGTTATGTCTGTTTTACTGGATGTTATTGTGTTGAATATAATGATGATATTGTTGTGTAATTAGATGTGTGTTGATGTGATGATGATGTGATGATGTGTGTATATATGTGGTATTGTTGGATGTATGTGTGTGTATGATGATGTGTGATGTGGATATTGATGTGTTGTGTTTGATGATGTGTTGTAGATATGATGTATTGATGATTATGATGATGTGGATATGATGTGTGTGTGTGGGTATGGTGTGTGTGGGGTGATGTGGAAATATGATGTGTGTGTGTGTGTGGATATGATGTGTGGGATATGATGTGTGTGTGATGTGTTTGTGTGTAGATATGATGTGTGTGTGTGTGTGTAGATAGGTGTGTGTGTGTGTGTGTGTAGTGTGATGTGTGTGTTGTTATTGATGTATTGATGATATTGATGTGTGTGTGTGTGTGTGTAGATATGATGTGTGTGTGTGTGTGTAAGATATGATGTGATGATGATGATGATGTGTGTATATATGATGTGTGATGATGATGTGTGTGTGTGTGATATGATATTGTGTATTGTGTGTGTGTTGTTGATATGATATGATGTGTGTGTGTTATTATTTAGATATGTGTGTGTGGTGATGTGTGTGAATATGATGTGTGTGTGTGTGTGTGTGTGTTGTGTGTTGTGTGTGTGTGTGTTATATAGTGTATGATGTGTGTTGTGTAGATATGTGTGTGTGTGTGTGTGTGTGTGTTTGTGTAGATATGATGTGTGTATTTTGTGTGTTGTGTATTAGATATATGTTTGTTTGTGTAGTATATGTGGTGTGTGTGTGTGTGTGTGTGTGTGTGTGGTATTGTGGTGTGTTGTGTGGTGTGTGGGTGTGTGTGTGTGTGTTGGTGTGTGTGTTGTGTGTGTATTGTGTGTGTGTGTGTGTGTGTGTGTGTGTGTGTGTGTGTGTGTGTGTTTGTGTGTGTGTGTGTGTGTGTGTGTTGTGTGTGTGTGTGTGTGTGTGTAGATATGATGTGTGTGTGTGTGTGTAGATATGATGTGTGTGTGTGTGTGTGTGTGTGTGTAGATATGGTGTGTGTGTGTGTGTGTGTGTGTGTAGATATGATGTGTGTGTGTGTGTGTGTGTAGATATGATGTGTGTGTGTGTGTGTTGTGTTGTGTGTGTGTGTGTGTGTGTGTGTGTGTGTGTGTGTGATACTGATAAGATGGAGTCTGACCTGGGGCTGCTGTGGACGATAGCAGCGGCCAAGCTTCGCTAGGCCGTCTTTGATGGAGCAGCATACGAAGTCTTTCTCCGACTTGGATCGAACAGCGTGCGGGCTCGTCTTTAAGCCCCTCGACCCGCAGCACTAGAGAGGTTGATGAGTCTCGAGGCCGCCCGAGTCAGCCGGGCCAGCGGCGTAACTCCTTCGATGATCTGCTTGCGCTGTGTAGATTGACTAACACAACACACACACACACACAACACACTCAACACACACACAATCAGAAAAATAGGACGACTTCTCACTGGATGTATTAACACAGCTGAACCTGAAGCATACACACCAAAATTTACAGTACAGGCACACCTTCTCATTCAATGGTTTCCTTTATATTTTCATGACTATTTCAGTAATTAGCTCACTCAGAGGCATCAAAACTATGAATGAACACATGTGGAATTATGTACTTAACAAAAAGTGTGAAATAACTGAAAACATGTCTTATATTTTAGATTCTTCAAAGTAGCCACCCTTTGTTTTTATTAATAAGGGGAAAAACTTCCACTAATGAACCCTGACAAAGCACACCTGTGAAGGTAAAACCATTTCAGGTGACTACCTCATGAAGCTCATTGAGAGAACACCAAGGGTTTGCAGAGTTATCAAAAAAAGCAAAGGGTGGCTACTTTGAAGAATCTAAAATATAAGACATGTTTTCAGTTATTTCACACTTTTTTGTTAAGTACATAATTCCATATGTGTTCATTCATAGTTTCGATGCCTTCAGTGAGAATCTACAATGTAAATAGTCATGAAAATAAACAGCAAACACATTGAATGAGAAGGTGTGTCCAAACTTTTGGCCTGTACTGTACATGATTCACGTGGATGACATTATCCTAGGGATGCACCGAAATGAAAATTCTTGGCCGAAACCGAAAACCGAAAAAGAGGAAACCAAGACCGAAAAACCAAAACACCGAAAGAAATTATGCCAATTATTAGTTCCATTGCATTTATGGCTATGACTGTGTACTAACTTTACTAAAATCAAGGCATTGCAATGGTATGAATTAATATTAAAGTTAAAAAATATCTAGCAGAAATATGGCTACAATGTGATCAGTCACATACAGTATACAGTATATGTATATATATATATATATATATATATATATATATATATATATATATATATATATATATATAGCCTAGGAGACGCTCTGCAGGTGGATCGGGTACTGATACACGTGCAGGTCGCGGTTTCTGTTTGCGTCATCGCAACATTTTCGGCTGTATTGTTTCGGTGATAAAAGTATTTCGGCCGAAAACCAAAAATGCCCTTTTGGGCCATTTTCGGCCAAAGATTTTCGGTGGCCGAATATTCGATGCATTTTTCCGTTTCAAAACGGCGATTTTTGCCGAAAAGCGACAAGTTTGCAGGTATGAACTTAACTCGGTATGTTCCGACTTTTTCCCTCAAAATATTCTGACGTTTTCCCCAAAATGTTCCGACTTTTCCCCCAAAAATGTTCCGACTTTTTCCCTCAAAATATTCTGACGTTTTCCCCCCAAAATGTTCCGACTTTTCCCCCCCAAAATGTTCCGACTTCTTCCCTCAAAATATTCAGACTTTTTCCCCCAAAATGTTCCGACTTTTTCCCCCAAAATGTACCGACTTTTTCTCCCAAAATGTTCCGACTTTTACCGCCAAAATATTCAGACTTTTTCCCCCTAAAACGTTCCGACTTTTTCCTCCTAAAACGTTCCGACAAGTTTGCAGGTATGAACTTAACTTCGTTGTGCCCTACTCCGGCGCCCGTTTGGTCTCGCCTTCGAGGAGGTCAGCAGGTTTTTCCCCCAAAATGTTCCGACTTTTTCCCCAAAAAAAATGTACCCGACTTTTTCTCCCAAAATGTTCCACTTTTTACCGCCAAAATATTCCGACTTTTTCCCTCAAAATATTCTGACGTTTTCCCCCTAAAATGTTCAGACTTTCTAGTCAAAATGTTCCGACTTTTTCCCTCAAACTTTTCCGACTTTTCCCCAAAATGTTGGACTTTTCCCCAAAATTGTTCCGACTTTTCCCCAAAATATTCAGACTCTTTCCCCCTAAAACGTTCCGACTTTTTCCCCCTAAAACGTTCCGACAAGTTTGCAGGTATGAACTTAACTCGTGTGCCTATCGGCGCCGTTTGGTCTCGGCTCGGAGGTCAGCAGGTTTTTCCCCCAAAATGTTCCGACTTTTTCCCCCAAAATGTACCGACTTTTTCTCCCAAAATGTTCCGACTTTTACCGCCAAAATATTCCGACTTTTTCCCTCAAAATATTCAGACTTTTTCCCCCAAAATGTTCCGACTTCTTCCCTCAAAATGTTCCGACTTTTACCGCCAAAATATTCAGACTTTTTCCCCCTAAAATGTTCAGACTTTCTAGTCAAAATGTTCAGACTTTTTCTCCCAAAATGTTCCGACTTTTTCCCCCAAAATGTTCAGACTTCTTCCCTCAAAATGTTCCGACTTTTTCCCCCAAAATGTTCCGACTTTTTCCCTCAAAATATTCTGACGTTTTCCCCCTAAAATGTTCAGACTTTCTAGTCAAAATGTTCCGACTTTTTCCCTCAAACTTTTCTGACTTTTCCCCCCAAAATGTTCCGACTTTTCCCCCCAAAATGTTCCGACTTCTTCCCTCAAAATATTCAGACTTTTTCCCCCTAAAACGTTCCGACTTTTTCCCCCTAAAACGTTCCGACAAGTTTGCAGGTATGAACTTAACTCGTGTGCCTATCGGCGCCGTTTGGTCTCGGCTCGGAGGTCAGCAGGTTTTTCCCCCAAAATGTTCAGACTTTTTCCCCCAAAATGTTCCGACTTCTTCCCTCAAAATGTTCCGACTTTTACCGCCAAAATATTCAGACTTTTTCCCCCTAAAATGTTCAGACTTTCTAGTCAAAATGTTCAGACTTTTTCTCCCAAAATGTTCCGACTTTTTCCCCCAAAATGTTCCGACTTTTTCCCCCAAAATGTTCCGACTTTTTCCCTCAAAATATTCTGACGTTTTCCCCCTAAAATGTTCAGACTTTCTAGTCAAAATGTTCAGACTTTTTCTCCCAAAATGTTCCGACTTTTTCCCCCAAAATGTTCCGACTTTTTCCCCCAAAATGTTCCGACTTTTTCCCCCAAAATATTCAGACTTTTTCCCCAAAATGTTCCGACTTCTTCCCTCAAAATGTTCCGACTTTTTCCCCCAAAATGTTCCGACTTTTTCCCTCAAAATATTCTGACGTTTTCCCCCTAAAATGTTCAGACTTTCTAGTCAAAATGTTCCGACTTTTTCCCTCAAAATTTTCCGACTTTTCCCCCCAAAATGTTCCGAGTTTTTCCCTCAAAATGTTCCGACTTCTTCCCTCAAAATGTTCCGACTTTTTCCCCCAAAATATTCAGACTTTTTCCCCCTAAAACGTTCCGACAAGTTTGCAGGTATGAACTTAACTCGTGTGCCTATCGGCGCCGTTTGGTCTCGGCTCGGAGGTCAGCAGGTTTTTCTCCCAAAATGTTCCGACTTTTTCCCCCAAAATGTTCCGACTTCTTCCCTCAAAATGTTCCGACTTTTTCCCCCAAAATGTTCCGACTTTTTCCCTCAAAATATTCTGACGTTTTCCCCCTAAAATGTTCAGACTTTCTAGTCAAAATGTTCCGACTTTTTCCCTCAAAATTTTCCGACTTTTCCCCCCAAAATGTTCCGACTTTTTCCCTCAAAATGTTCCGACTTCTTCCCTCAAAATATTCTGACGTTTTCCCCCTAAAATGTTCAGACTTTCTAGTCAAAATGTTCCGACTTTTTCCCTCAAAATTTTCCCCCAAAATTTTCGACTTTTTCCCCCAAAATGTACCGACTTTTCCCCCCTAAAATGTTCAGACTTTCTAGTCAAAATTTTCCGACTTCTTCCCTCAAAATGTTCCGACTTTTTCCCTCAAAATATTCTGACGTTTTCCCCCTAAAATGTTCAGACTTTCTAGTCAAAATGTTCCGACTTTTTCCCCCCTCAAAATTTTCCGACTTTTTCCCCCAAAATGTACCGACTTTTCCCCCCTAAAATGTTCAGACTTTCTAGTCAAAATCTTCCGACTTTTTCACTCAAAATTTTTCGACTTTTTCTCCCAAAATGTTCAGACTTTTTCTCCCAAAATGTTCAGACTTTTTCTCCCAAAATGTTCAGACTTTTACCGCCAAAATATTCAGACTTTTTCCCCCTAAAATGTTCAGACTTTCTAGTCAAAATATTCAGACTTTTTCCCCCTAAAACGTTCCGACTTTTCCCCCCTAAAACGTTTCGACAAGTTTGCAGGTATGAACTTAACTCGTGTGCCTATCGGCGCCGTTTGGTCTCGGCTCGGAGGTCAGCAGGTTTTTCCCCCAAAATGTTCCGACTTTTTCCCCCAAAATGTACCGACTTTTTCTCCCAAAATGTTCCGACTTTTACCGCCAAAATATTCAGACTTTTTCCCCCTAAAATGTTCAGACTTTCTAGTCAAAATGT
>NC_053130.1:1431022-1433522 GCF_010015445.1 Perca fluviatilis
GGTATGTTATGATATAGTATGGTATAGTATGGTATGGTACGTTATTGTATGGTATGGTATGGTATGGTATAGTATGGTATGGTATGGTATAGTATGGTATGGTACGTTATGGTATGGTATAGTATGGTACGTTATGGTATGGTATGGTATGTTATGGTATAGTATGGTATTGTATGGTACGTTATGGTACGGTATGGTATGGTACGGTATGGTATGTTATGATATAGTATGGTACGGTATGGTATGGTACGGTATGTTATGGTATGGTATGGTATGGTACGTTATGGTATGGTATGTTATTATTTTATATTTTAACAGAAATCGTCATTGAACGTGATTCAAATTTTTAATTTTTTTTTAATTTAAAAATTGCTAAATTTGTGCTCCCACTTTTGTCAGCGACAGAGGTTGGTTTTGGTTCAATGTGCACAAGTGTGTAAAAAGATGCTAATTAAATTAAACAGGAAGTGAGTAGTGGTAGTAGTGTAGTAATAGAAGCTGTGAGTGCAGCTGCAGACTGTAAGCTCTGTTCCAGCCGAGGCTAAGCTTCACATAATTGGCTTTAGAAGAAGACTGGAAGCAACTGAAGCTGCTTGTTTACTTCATTCAGCGGAGAAACGATACAAGAGATGGCATTAAAATTTCACTTTATGAGTTTTTTTTTAACATTAATATGAGTTCCCCCCCCCCCAGCCTGACTATGGTCCCCCAGTGGCTAGAAATGGTGATAGGTGTAAACCGAGCCCTGGGTATCCTGCTCTGCCTTTGAGAAAATGAAAGCTCAGATGGACCAATCAGGAATCTTCTCCTTATGAGGTCATAAGGGGAAAGGTTACCTCCCCTTTCTCTGCTTTGCCCGCAGAGAATTTGGCCCCCATGAGAGAGAGAGAGACTTCAGACACAGTATTAGGGGACCACTAAGGTCTATATAAAAGAGACTTCAGATACAGTATTAGGGGACCACTAAGGTCTATATAAAAGAGACTTCAGATACAGTATTAGGGGACCACTAAGGTCTATATAAAGGGCTTCAGATACAGTATTAGGGACCACTAAAGGTCTATTATAAAGAGACTTCAGATACAGTATAGGGGACCACTAAAGTCTATTGTCTATACTTCAGATACAGTGTTACGGCCACCTAGTTCTATATAAAATTTTTGTTTGTCGGCCCCTCCCCCTCTCCCTTCCTTCCCCCCCCTCTCCCCTCCATTACTCTGTCACCTCCATTTCCATTTCTGTCCTTCTAATTACTCACTCTCCATCCACCACATCCTCCATTCAATGTATTTCTTTCTTCCTTCTTTCTTTATTGTAATTCCTCTTGCTTCTGGGCTACACTGTGCTATATATCTCGTTCCATCTTTTTATTTTGATATTCTTCCATGCCACCCCTTTCCTTTTTTGTCCTCTCTTCCTTTGGTGTTCTTTTTTTTCTTGTGTCCTTTCATGTTTCCTCTGGGGTGTGCTGTGTTTGTGTTGTCTTGTTTTCCTTTTGTTTGTGTGTGTGTGTTTTTTTTTTTCTCTATTTTTTTTTTATATTTATTTCTTCCATTGTTTTTTTTTTACTGTGTTTGTTTGTTTGTGTGTGTGTGTGTTGTATGTGTGTGTGTGTGTGTGTGTTTGTGTTTGTTGTTGTGTGTGTTGTTTTTTTTTTTTTGTGTGTTCTGTTTTTTTGTTTTTTGTGTGTGTGTTGTGTGATTTGTGTGTCTCTTATGTGTCTATATGTATTTTTGTGCTGTGTATGTGTGTGTGTATGTGTCTTGTGTTGTCTCTATTGTTTATGTTGTGTGTGTTACTTATTGTGTTGTATATGTATATGTTGTATCTTGTATATTGTTTCTCTGATTATGTGTGTCTATATTACTTATTTGTATATGTGTATGTTATGTTGATATGTGCCTATATGTATATTGTTGTCTCTAGTGTACAGTATGTGTGTCTATATTTGTATATTTGTATGTTATGTTGATGTGTGCCTATATGTATATTTGTTGTCTCTATTGTACGTGTGTGTCTATATTACTTATTTGTATATATGTATGTTATGCTGATATGTGCCTATATGTATATTGTTGTCTCTATTGTACAGTATGTGTGTCTATATTACTTATTTGTATATTTGTATGTTATGCTGATATGTGCTATATGTATATTGTTGTCTCTATTGTATTAGTATGTGTGTCTATATTACTTATTTGTTGTATGTTATGCTGATATGTGCCTATATGTATATTGTTGTCTCTATTGTACAGTATGTGTGTCTATATTACTTGTTGTATGTTATGCTGATATGTGCCTATATGTATATTGTTGTCTCTATTGTACAGTATGTGTGTCTATATTACTTATTTGTATATTTGTATGTTATGCTGATATGTGCCTATATGTATATTGTTGTCTCTATTGTACAGTATGTGTGTCTATATTACTTATTTGTATATATGTATGTTATGCTGATATGTGCCTATATGTGTATATTGTTGTCTCTATTGTACAT
>NC_053130.1:1438522-1456022 GCF_010015445.1 Perca fluviatilis
TTGTTGTTTGGCAGAACTTTCAGTCAAAAGAAGGCCATTCAAGTCCAGCTACATGTTCAATCTGCTCAACGCTGATTGGTCTGGTGGTGGCGAGGACCCTAAACTATACACAACATGGCCGCTGTTACAACATCTGGTACCAAACATGTGAAAGAAGACGAGTTGTGCACGAAGGAATCTCCAGACAGCAGCCAGAATGCAGCAACTTCAGGTACGGCAAAGGAAGGACAGTCCCTGTTTACTTCATTAATTCGACAGGCAGACACAGTCAATTCATTTAAAAAAAAAATGTTAAAGACCTACCTTTTTAAGAAAGCTTTTAATCTTTAAATCTTCGTAGTACTAAATCGCCATAGAAACCCTCCCGACACTTTTTTTTTTACTGCTTTTCTGATGTTTTTAGCATTTTCAGATGTCTATTTTGTAAAATGTATTACTATGAGGCTAAATGTATTTTAATCTAATCCTTCCTTTATGCCCTTTTAAACATGTAAGATGTCCTCGTGTATTTAGAAAGGCGTCTGCCAAATAAAATGTATTATTATTATTTAAAAATGTATTAATATTAATGTGTTTACTGTGTTCTTGGACTGAGGATGGGAGGAGGAGTCAGCAGAATCTCAACCAGTGGATTCGGTATTCGTCCGAACCCCAAAAATCTGAATTCGGTGCATCCCTAATCCGAACGTCTATAAAGCTGCTGGACTCCGACAGTAAATCTTAGCACAACTTAGAGCAAAAGTGCAATAAATACACCAGCACATGTTGCACTTTAATTATTACAGTTGCGATGTAAGATGTCGTATCGTCTGTACAGTCATATGTTTCCTTCCTTTAGGTCCTGAGATCAGGGTTCAAAATTAACTTTTTCGTCTACCAGCCAAATGGCTATTGAATGTTAAAGTTTAAACCAGCCACTCTAAGATTTACCATTGTTTTCTTGGCTGGTAAGTGAAGCAAATCTACCAGCCACTTGCATATTTTACCAGCATTTGGCTGGTAAATGGTGTTCATTTTGAACCCTGCCTGAGATGCTTCGTTGATCTTATGTTTAGGTTTATTTTAGGATGGTTTTTCTGTGACATGTTTGTGTTGTGAAGCAACAGATTGCAGCACTATGCCCACAACCGGCACATATGGGTAACTTCGCTAAAACTCGAGGCCTCGCCCCCTTTTTGTGGGATAGAAAACAGACGGTCCCATAGAAGTCAAGGCAATTTGACGTGTGTTTGGATCATAATTTTGCCAAATGTGTGTGGATTTACACATACACATGTCTAATGTTTATTGCATAACCTTGTCTGAACCTGAGCATTCACGATACCTTAATAAACTACTGAGTTGCATTACTTTTACAGTAAAAATTCAAATATACAGGATATTATTGTGATTATATACAGCAAGATAATGTAATTTCACAGCTAAATGCTGTTTTAATTACAGTAAATATGTGTGCCTGGCTGCTGTGAAGTTACAGTATACAAATAATTAACCGTGTAAGTTTGATCGCCGCTGGTCTGGTCTATAGCCTGGCGCCGGTCTGGTCTATAGCCTGGAGCCAAAGCCCATCTATCAGGATCTATTTTAGAACATGGAAAGAGGACAAATGGAAGACCGGGGTTTTTTTTGGATGTATTGTTGGTGCAACAAACTACTCAGCAACCTTTCGGCATCGTTATTAATTCAAAACGGTTTGTTTAAAGTAAAAGTTTGGAGCGATTTACATTTCCTCTGTCGTTAGGCTGTTTCTATGACGTTGCGCCGGTTGTGCATATGCCAAAGACATGTGTTTGTGTTTAACCTGCTTTAAATTCTAACAAACTTAACGCTTACTAATATATAGTAGAAGAAGTATAGAGAGGCAAAGTCCCTCCACTATCGGTGGACCCCATAGGATCTTTTATTCAGAAACAAATGTGACCGGTAGCTAAC
Organism: Perca fluviatilis; assembly: GCF_010015445.1. NCBI lineage: Eukaryota > Metazoa > Chordata > Actinopteri > Perciformes > Percidae > Perca > Perca fluviatilis. The sequence continues at coordinate 1,440,455 of NC_053130.1, forward strand.
GGGGAGAGACAGATACTGTTTTGATCCCATTTGAATTGAGCCATGAATTACACACATGATGTTTGTCAGTTTAAAACATAATTTAGCAAGTGAAGTAAAGTCTCAGTTTGTCGTAGTATCACTTAAGCGAGCGGTATATGTGTGGTTGTGATTCTGATTGTTTATTGTCTTGTTGATAGTTGGTTTATTTTGATATCATGTTAAATTGTTGATTGCTTATTTTATGTCCTTTCTATTTATAAAAAAATATATATTTTTTTATTATTATTATCATTATCATTATCATCATCATCATTATTATTATTATTATTATTATTATTATTATTATTATTATTATTATTGCATTTTGCACCGTGGGTCCGAATAGACTGGAATTTCATTTGTGCCGTATGTCATGCATGTATAGCACATCTGAAAATAAAGCTGACTTCCATTCCCGATCTGTCGCGCGCCAGTGTGACGTCACGAGAGCGCCATAACTATTTATACTTGAGCGTGGTGGTCGCGACACTAGTTGCAGTTTTCTGCTGAACAGCGGTGGCGCTAATGAGGAAAGGCTACCAACTTGGCTATTTCTACGGACTAGAAGAAGAAGTAAAAAGGTAAAACAACGGCAGAACTGGCAGCAGCAGCATTGAGGTCAACGTCAACAGTGGCTGAGATGATATTGGAGTCAATGGATGAGGAAGAACAGCTGCTTTTGAGCCTGCTTGCAAAAGAAACGAAGAAAATGAAGGTGGGACTGTTCGTCCTTTGAATAACGCCAGACATAAATATCCTCGTGAAACAAATTAGGATGATAGACAAAGAGAAGCACTTTGAAGACTTCAGAATGTCTGCACAACGATTCGATGAGCTACTTGGTGGGATAGAGCCTTTCATTCACCATAAAAGAACTCATCTTAACCCAGTAAGTTTACAAGAGAGACCTGCAGGCACAATGAGAGTCCTGGCATCCGGTTTAGTTTTGTGTAAAACTGTCAACTACATCTTTTGTCTCGCACGATATATATACACGTCACCTTGCTCGCTCGCTAGCTAGCTTAGCTCTGTTTCACAGCATGATGACAGAAACCCTCCATGATAGAAACACACTGAGGAACAGAAGCTCACTCACTGGTGGGGAAGAACTTTGGTTTTCGGTTATATATTTATTGTATTTGAGGTAAATGTGACAATAAGTCATGACTTGATCAGTCAGAATCATTGACAGACAACCTTCCCCATCCACACAGACTCAAAACATACACTTAATCTACACGATAAGCTCCTCACACAACATACAACCGAACCCTCGCCACCCTCGTCCACCCAGCCGACCTGTATCCCTGAGCCGGTGTCTGCCGTATCGTGGCTGGACTGGCTCGAGGTCTCGGGTGACGGACTGTCGTTTCGGTCCATCTGGGAATCTCCCATGCTGCCCGTTACCCCACTGGAGCTTTGGGAGGATGTGCAAACAGCCCCGCTGTGATCCTCCCTCTCGTTCTTGGAAACGTTTAAAACTGACGCCTGGTACTCCTGCAAGGACGTCTTGATTCCTTTGTCTCCTACGACCTTCCTCTGATACTCCTCTTTGCTTGGTATGTAAACTCTAGACGTCGACTGGGTGTAGTTTTCTTCGCAGTGATCGTCTCGGTCTTGGACCGGTCCAGTGTCCCTCCACTGAGTGCTCCAGCTCACGGGCAGTGCTTCTGCGTTTTGGCTCGAGAGAAGTCTCCTGGAGAGTTCAGGGCTGTTCTTAAGCGATTCGTCAAAGAGGTGATCGTACTGCTTGCGCTCCAAGTCGGGCGTTTTGTGTTCTCCGGTGTACTGTGGCGTTTGGTAGCGGTGCAGGGCTGACAAGTCCCTTGTGGGCTGATGCTGTGGATCCAAAACTGGCGATTGAGAAGTGGCTGCGCGGTGCGACCTAGCCGGCAAGGCTGGAGATGCTGGTGAAGACCGGCCTTTCTGGGATAAGAGAGGAGAGACGCGCCCTGGTCTGGTCTGAGGTACTGCTTGGTCTGTTTTCCATTTGTGGTTCTGGTTCTCAGGGTGTAAAAGCTCAGGGGAGCTCTGTCCACGAAGAGTGGCGTTAGGTTGGGATTCTCTCGGGAATGACCGTCCCGTCTTGGGACTCTCGGACCTCAGGGAGTCCGCTTGAGATGGTGTTGGAGAGGGAGTCCGGCTTTCAGGAAAAACGGTGGACAGTTTGGTAGCTTCCACTGCTAAATTACAAGACATTTCAGCATTTAAGGAGGAGGAGACGCTCCTCCTGCCGTTGGTAGGGCTGACCGCATCACTGGCTCTGCTACTGCAGCGTGACGATTTGTAGTGCGTCTTGCTGGATGAGTGATCATTAGTACTGTAGTGTATACTGTCTGTAGCGTTATGAGTGGTGTTGCTAATGTGTTGGGGGTCCCCAATAGTCCTGGAACAGTTGCTGGTGGGGAATATGCTAGTTGGGATCTCGTGCTGGATGTCTGTAGGTCTCCCCGCGGGCAACGGTGGATGGAATTTGCTGGACAACCTGGGGCTCTCGTCCCCAACAAACAGCCTCTTCTGGCTCTGCTGGGGCGAGCCATGTAAGCGAAGAGTTGAGGTTGGAGCCGCCGAGTGGGAGGAGTACCCAGTGTGGGCACAGAGTTGTTCAGAGGCTGGACTTCTGGGTAATCCATTCACGGAACCACGGCAGATTCCCCTTTCCATCTCCATGAGCTTGGCCTTGGATGGCAGGGTGACGGTGCTACGGGAAAGGATAGGCGATCCCTGCCAGGACCGAGAGCAGCGAGGCGATTGGTAGTTCCACGGCAGAGTCGGGCTGCAATTCCCCGGACTGTGATCAGCGAACCTACGCCTGAGTTCTGGGGATCCAAACTCCTCAAAAGCCCTGTAGGTGGCATCTCTGGCAACTGCGTCTTGGGTAGACCTTTGCATGTAAGGCGAGCGCTTTGGGGACTGGTTATGAAACGAGTTAGGGTGATTGGGGTAAGGGTACCACACTGGGTCATTCATCCTCTTCTGGAGGTGGCACTCCGTTCTCGCTCTCTCACTTTGGCACACAGAGGTGTGGCGCCCCCCCGTGCTGTGAACGTTAGCTTTCTCTATGTAGCCAAAGGTCACCACAGATGTCTTCCCCTTCTCACCCCCCAGCCCTGGGACCTCATAGGACCTGCGGTTGCTGGTAGGTGTGGAGGGTACAGTCAGCAGCCCAGAAGATGTAGAAGATGGGGAGATAAACACCCTTTCCCGGGAGGGATCCAGGTCAGAGGTAGGGGTGCGTGCCAATGAGCCATGTTGACCTGGAGTAGTCATTCCAGGCGCAAGAGCATGGAGTATTTGTCCCAAACTGTCTTGCAACACATCCTGCCGGTGGAACTGGGTGGGAGACCCTGTAGCGTCGGGGTTTTGTAGTTGGAAGCTGACTGAGTGCCTGGAGGAAGACTTTGAGGGGGGTAAGCTGTGGCTTCCAACCCCAGTTTGGTGCTGAGAGACTGGGGAATGATCCTGAGTCCGGTTGGGACTGGAGCTTCTCTTGGAGTGAGGGAGGACGTCTGGGCACTGAAGCATCAAATGATCAGTCCCATCATCTCTTATTCCCGGCACCTTCTCTTCTTCCTCAGCAACAGATCTCACCTCAACGTACAGGTGGAGGACTTTACCTGCCTGGGACATGTTGGTACCTTAGCCACCTAAATGCCCTGGTATTACTGATCCTTAGACCTTCGCTCTGTGTGCAAAGGGTCCCTCTGCCTTTTGGTACCCCAAAGTAAAGTGCCAAACTGTTTGATGAAGGTCAGAGGTGGAAATGGACTACCAGGTCCATCCTCCATCTGCTCCTCATCTCTTCAACCTGCAACAGGAAGCAGACATAGAGACACAGTTAATATCACACAGTTCATAAGCAACTGGGCAGCAGATCAATCTCTAAACTAACACTTTCTTTAAGCTCTCACAACACCCGTTCATGACACACAGCCTTCCCACGTGATCAAAAAGAAAAGAAAAGAGAAAGCAGATGGAAATTGATAGAAATAAGACAAATTATAATGTGGTGTTTGAGAAAAAATGTGCTAAAAGTTGACATCTTCAGCTTCGTCTCGTTACTCAAGTCCAGCATTTATGCCTTAAATAATCAGGTTATTCTGTCTCACACATTAAAAACATTCAGGGTCCAATTTTAACTGATCTGAGCCTGGTGCAGGTGTGTTTAGGGCGTGTCCAAATCCACTTTTACTAGTCTGACGGTGGTAAAAAGGGTCTGTGTGCCGGGCGCCTGGTCCTAAAGGGTTGTTCTTAGTGTCTTCATTAATCAGAGGTGTGTTTTGGGCGTAACATGCAATCAACCAATCAGAGATCAGCTCCCATTCATCAACCAATCAGAGATCATCTCCCATTCCCTTTAAAAGCCAGGCGCGTTTGGACCTTGGAGCATTGCTGTTATGATGGAGGATTTGCACCGTAATATTTTAATTTGTAATCTTCTGCGTGTGTGTGTGTGTGTGTGTGTGTGTGTGTGTGTGTGTGTGTTGTGTGTGTGTGTGTGTCCCTGTGTGTGTAACAAGCATAGTGTGCACGGTTTCTATGTGTCTGACTCAGTATGAATTAAGGAGAAGAAAGAAGTTTGTTGACTGAGATTAGCGGTTTAGATCATGAGGAGAAGTCTAAAGTCACATGAAAACACAAGAGGCTGCAGGAAATCACACACACACACACACACACACACACACACACACACACACACACACACACACACACACACACACAGTCTCACACAGACACACACACAGTCTCACACAGACACACACACACACTCATCACACACACACAACCCCCACACACAGTCTCACACACAAGACACACACAGTCTCACCTCACACACACACACACACACAGCTCCACACACACAAAGACAGTCACACACACAGTCCTCACACAGACAAAACACCACACACACATCACACAGACAGTCCACACACACACACACAAACAGAGACAGACAAACAAACAAAGACACACACAGTCTCACACACACAGACACAAACAGAGACACACACAGTCACACACACACAGTCCTCACACACACACACAGACACAAACAGAGACAAACCACACACACACAGCCCACAAACAATACCACAAAAGAACACACACAACACACACACTCCCTCACACACCACACAGCACACAAACATCACACACACAACAAACACACAAAACACCACAGATCTAGCCGTGGATCCGTTGACTATCCCCTGAGCCATTATCAACTCAGCAACCTAACAACCAAAACACCCAGATATACATATATATATACAAAAAATAATATATAAAAAAATATAAAAAATATAATACATATATAAAATAAAAAAAAAATACAAACATATAATACAATAAAAACACAAAAACATAACATATAACATACATAACATACACATATACATATACATACATATAAAACATACATAACATAACACATAACAAAACACAAAAAACATAAACATAAAAAAAACAAAAACAATAAATACACATAATATACACAATAATTACACATACAACATATACACAAACAAAATACACATACACATACATATACATACACATACAAACACACATACACATACATACATATAACACACATACACATACACACACACACACACACACACACACATACACATATAAACATACACATACACATACATACACATACATACACACACACATACACACATACACATACACATATACACATAATAATATATACACATACACATACATACATACATACACATATTATATATATATAAATATAAATATACATATACATACATATATATAACATATATACATATATATAAACAATATACAATACATATATATATATATATATATATATACATATAGAGAAGCAGATATATATATATATATAGAGAGATAGAAAGGAGTAGAGATATATATAGATATATAGATATATAGAGATATAGATATAGAGAGATAGATATATATAGTATATAGGGGGCAGAGAGAGATGTAGAGAGAGAGAGAGAGAGAGAGAGAGAGAGATATAACATATCTTAGTGAAATATCTTGAGGGTTTAATTTCATGCATTTTGGTTTTTCTGTCTTTTTATCTGTGCAAATGAATAAAGTGAAACACTAACTAACAGGTTAGGGAAACTGTGGTTGGAGTTTGTGTCCAAACTGATTCTGGGGATTTGGGTTTTCAGCCGCGAACCAGATATAAAAAATCTGCATAAGTTTTTCTGCTTGAAGTAGAGATGTGTTAACGTTTGATTTTTTTTTTATTTTATACTAATTTGTATAAAATCTGAGGGATTCTGTGTGTTCCTGCCGATTGATCATCTAATAAGTTTCAGCGCTGATTTTACTCATTTTCTCAGCGTGCAGCCTCCAAGATGTGGGCTGACTTCTATCGGACGGTGAACTCTGCTCTCGGTTTAGTAACGTGGCTGTAAACTGTAAATTATTATAACTGCACACGCACACGCACACACACACACACACACACACACACAACTGCCCTCAGATCAGCTGAATCGACTGTCAACAAAACTTTATTTAGATCCTCAAGACGTACAAACGAATGCTGAAAAACATTCGTCACCCTGCAGGTAGTGAGAGTGTGTGTGTGTGTGTGTGTGTGTGTGTGTGTGTGTGTGTGTGTGTGTGTGTGTGTGTGTGTGTGTGTGTGTGTGTGTGTGTGTGTGTGTGTGTGTGTGTGTGTGTGTGTGTGTGTGTGTGTGTGTGTCTCTGTGTGTGTGTGTGTGAGACTGATAAGCACACAGTTAGCCCTACTTTTCCTGGACTCTGCTAATAGGATTCTCCTCTTTCTCCCTCCTCCCTCCCTCCCTCTCTCCTCCCAGCATGCTCTGCTCAATCCACGTAAAACCACACGTATGCAGACACATGCATCGACACACACACACACACACACACACACACACACACACACACACACACACACACACACACACACACACACACACACACACACACAGACAAGCTGTAACCTTACCTGTGTGTCCTCGGCGCTGCTGCAGCAACATACGTCCTCGGAGTTGCCGTGGTAACCTCTTTTTCCGCTCTCTCTCTCTCTCTCTCTCTCTCTCTGTCTCTCTCTCTCTCTGTCTCTCTCTCTCTGTCTCTCTGTCTCTCTCTCTCTGAACACTTGTTGTCTGCAGCAGCAGAGTCGGCTCATCGTGGATTTACAGACTCGACTCAGCGTCTCCTCCTCCTCCTCCTCCTCCTCCCTCCTCCTCCTCAGACTCCTCCTCTTCCTCCCCCCTTCCCTCCCGATCTCTATCAATCAGCTGACGTCCACGCCCCTTCTTCTAGGCAGCCTGCCAGCCAATCGCGTCCCCTGCTGCTCCTCCCTGCAGACCTTTTCCTCCTTCAGCCAATGATGAGCAGCTCTAGCAGATGGCACAGATTATTAGTGTGTGTGTGTGTGTGTGTGTGTGTGTGTGTGTGTGTGTGTGTGTGTGTGTGTGGGGGGGTAAGGGTGAGGTCAGAGAGAAGGCCAATATCCTGTATTACTAAAGATAGCGCATTTCAAGAAGCGCCATATTCACTCCCAACAATGTAAAGTTGGTAGTGTAAATGCTTATAAAAACTTAAATTCTGAGTTCTTTACATTGAACCCAGAACTTAAGTTTTTATAAGCTGCAGACCCCCCAAAAAAACTGGAGCTTTATGACTAACAGTGCAATTTTGATTAGGACAATGCACATTAATCAACATTTCTGTAAATGGGACTGCAGATGGAAAGTAGTTATTTTAACAAATTCTGGCATATTTACATGGTGTTTTTATACAACTATGTTCACAAATATGCATGGTCCCGGTCAAATAAATCAATAAATAAATTAAAAATAAAATGCGCCAGTGTTAGCCAATCAGCTAATTTTCAACTGTAGTCCTAGTTACCCAGCATGCATGTCTTTATGGTGGGAAGAAACCGGAGAGAGAACATGCAAACTCCACGCAGAAAGGCCCGGAACGACCTGGACCTGGACCTGGACTCGAACCCAGAACCTTCTTGCTGACCACCGAGCCACCGCGCTGTGGCTCTTACCGGTGTGTCTCCACGTGTACTTCGTCCACAGCAATCTCCACCAATCGCTCCCAAAACGTTAGCCTGGCTGAGCCCTCCCATTTTCATTTCCTCTTCAGTACTCCGTCTGGGTTTGCGGCATAGTCTTGGGTTTTCTCCGGGCCAAATATTTGGCGGTCCAATCGGCGAGCAGAGGGAGTGGCTGAGAACGATGACGTTGAGGTCGTGCGCTAGTTTGAGTTGTAGTTCCTTACTAATGGCGGAGGAGGAAGACGCGAGCGAAGCCAATAGAAAAGCCAAATATCCAGAAGTTAGAGAACCATCTTCGCTGAGTTGTGTTGGGGGCCATGATGTCGTGGTCCTCCTCCCCCAAGGGGGTTCGGGAACAGTTTGATTTTCCAGCTCGCTCCGTTAGCGGTGAAGGAGTCGGCTAAGGCTGACGCTAGCGATGCTAAGCCAACGTCACGACCGAACGTTAGCGATTGGTTCTGGCAGATCCAGAGTGGCTCTGGATCTGCCAGAACCAATCGCGAGGACCCGCCTTCAAAGAAGTTAACACAAATGGACCAGAGTCTGGTAGGACCAGGCTAGTGTACCAGAGTCTGGTAGGACCAGGCTAGTGTACCAGAGTCTGGTAGGACCAGGCTAATGGACCAGAGTCTGGTAAGACCAGGCTAATGTACCAGAGTATGGTAGGACCAGGCTAATGGACCAGAGTCTGGTAAGACCAGGCTAGTGGACCAGAGTCTTGTAGGACCAGGTTAATGGACTAGAGTCTGGTAGGACCAGGCTATTGTACCAGAGTCTGGTTGGACCAGGCCAGTGTACCAGAGGCTGGTAGGACCAAGCTAGTGGACCAGAGGCTGGTAGGACCAGGCTAGTGTACCAGAGTCTGGCTAATGTACCAGAGTATGGTAGGACCAGGCTAATGTACCAGAGTCTCGTAGGACCAGGCTAATGTACCAGAGTCTCGTAGGACCAGGCTAATGTACCAGAGTCTGGTAGGACCAGGCTAGTGTACCAGAGTCTTCGAGGACCAGGCTAGTGTATCAGAGTCTGGTAGGACCAGGCTAGTGTACCAGAGTCTGGTAGGACCAGGCTAATGTACCAGAGTATGGTAGGACCAGGCTAATGTACCAGAGTCTGGTAGGACCAGGCTAATGTACCAGAGTATGGTAGGATGAGGCTAATGTACCAGAGTCTGGTAGGACCAGGCTAATGTACCAGAGTATGGTAGGATGAGGCTAATGGACCAGAGTCTGGCTAATGTACCAGAGTCTGGTAGGACCAGGCTAATGGACCAGAGTCTGGCTAATGTACCAGAGTCTGGTAGGACCAGGCTAATGGACCAGAGTCTGGTAGGATGAGGCTAATGTACCAGAGTCTGGCTAATGTACCAGAGTCTGGTAGGACCAGGCTAATGGACCAGAGTCTGGTAGGATGAGGCTAATGTACCAGAGTCTGGTAGGACCAGGCTAGTGGACCAGAGTCTGGTAGGATGAGGCTAATGTACCAGAGTCTGGTAGGACCAGGCTAGTGGACCAGAGTCTGGTAGGACCAGGCTAGTGTACCAGAGTCTGGTAGGATGAGGCTAATGTACCAGAGTCTGGTAGGACCAGGCTAGTGGACCAGAGTCTGGTAGGACCAGGCTAATGTACCAGAGTCTGGTAGGACCAGGCTAATGGACCAGAGTCTGGTAGGACCAAGCTAATGTACCAGAGTCTGGTAGGACCAGGCTAGTGGACTAGAGTCTGGTAGGACCAGGCTAATGGACCAGAGTCTGGTAGGACCAGGCTAATGGACCAGAGTCTGGTAGGACCAGGCTAGTGTACCAGAGTCTGGTAGGATGAGGCTAGTGTACCAGAGTCTGGTAGGACCAGGCTAGTGTACCAGAGTCTGGTAGGACCAGGCTAGTGGACCAGAGTCTGGTAGGACCAGGCAACCAAAACCCCCAGTTAGAGAGGAAATGCCCTGAACATATTCTTTATAAATCTGTACAATAATTCCCTGAAAGAACCGAGCAGGTCTGTCTCGTGGAAACATCCACATCTTCTTCTAGACCTCATATTTTCAGGTTTCTCCCCTTTTTTTTTTTAGCCCCCATCTCCCGGACCCCTCCCGGGAGACTCCCGGAATTTGCAGCATGGCCCAAACTCCTTTATACCAAACTTATACCAATATGTTAGTCTAATGTTGACCAGTTGCCAGATCTTGTATGAAGCGCATCCTATTCACACAATCCACACACCATATACAATTTTCAACCAGTTTGTCACCTCAACCTGGCAACCAATAAGCCTCAACCTGGCAACCAATAAGCCTCAACCTGGCAACCAATAAGCCTCAACCTGGCAACCAATAAGCCTCAACCTGGCAACCAATAAGCCTCAACCTGGCAACCATGTGACGTATGATCCAGACTCTGTAATAACAGCGGGACAGTCGAGTTTGTGTTGTGAGTTGTGGTTTCTAAAACTAAACGTGAGCTCCAACAGGTTTCCGTGTAGCTTCTGGTCTGCCAGGATGATTCTCTGGAAGATTTCGGTGCTTAATGCATTCGTTTCTGACAACGTGGAGACCTCAGGTTGGTCATCAGGGCTTTAAAATCGAAGCAGAAATGAACTTTGGCTGGTATTAATCACAGACATTTAAAAGACATGGACCGTGTGACGCCGTAGACTTCGACAGAGACCAGCGAAGGATATCTGCTGCTAGATGTGATGTGAACAAAGTCTGAAAGTGTGAAGTCTTCTGGTAGCTGTGCCGAGAGAAATCTCAATCATTCCCAATCTTACAGAGACGGAGAGCGTAGGTATATGTAAGGAGATAACATAGGCACAGGCTAATTACTGATCACTAACATGCTAGTTAACATTAGTCATTAAACCTAAACAGCTAATGGAAGTCCAAACTGCCTGTGAGCTTCTCCTGTACTATACGGTAATTCCTCTACTGTGTGACAGTAAGTCTCGTGGTTATGACCCAATCGTTAGCCTATTGTTATAAAAGCGTCTGCTACGGAGCCATAACGTGAGCTACAAGGTAATGGAGCCTTTTATACGTTGTCGTGTTTCTTTAGAAATAAACAACGGACAAATAGAGTCTTTAAACGCTTCAGATGTAAAGTTATTCTCTGTCAAAGTGACGTCCGAATGAATGGGAGTCAATGGGATGCTAACGGGAGGTGATAGCTTGGTAGCATCAACATGAATGGGAGTCAATGGGATGCTAATTTTTCAAGTCCAGCTACATGTTCAATCTGCTCAATGCTGATTGGTCTGGTGGTGGCGAGGACCCTAAACTATACACAACATGGCCGCTGTTACAACATCTGGTCTGAAACATCTGAAAGAATACGAGTTGTGCACGAAGGAATCTCCAGACAGCAGCCAGGATGCAGCAACTTCAGGTACGGCAAAGGAAGGACAGTCCCTGTTTACTTCATTCATGTGTTCACTGGGTTCATGGACTGAGGATGGGAGGAGGAGTCAGCACCATCTCAACCAGGGGGTTCAGGATTCAGGCCGAAAACCCCCAAAATCTGGATTCGGTGCGTCCCTAATTGGCTCGGAGTCTGAGAAGCAGACCTTTAAAAAGGATGTGGATGGGAGAGCTCTTGAAGAGCCTACAGGTGGATATAACTAACAGGTAACAGACCATTGTTTTGTTGTGTTACAAGTTTTCTGAAAGGTGATGTTTAAATATGCAAATGAGGCGTTATTCTCTGTGTTATGATGCAAAATAAAATGACCAGCGGCAGAACAACTGTGGTCCTTTAAAATACCCCCCTGAGATTAAATAAACAGCCTTCAGTCTCTGCAAGGCTGTGGTATATATATATATATATATATATATATATATATATATATTCACAGTAAACATCAATCAGTCTGCATGCTGAACCAAGCTCATGTGTGTCTGTGTGTGTGCGTGTTTTCTGTGTGTGTGTGTGTCTCTGTGTGTGTGTCTGTATGTTTTTCTGTGTGTGTGTGTCTCTGTGTGTGTGTCTGTGTGTCTCTGTGTGCGTCTGTGTGTCTGTGTGTGTGTGTGTGTGTGTCTCTGTGTGTGTGTGTGTGTCTGTATGTTTTTCTGTGTGTGTGTGTCTGTGTGTGTTTTTCTGTGTGTGTGTGTCTGTGTGTGTGTATGTGTGTGTCTGTATGTGTGTGTGTCTCTGTGTGTGACTGTTTGTATGTGTGTGTGTGTGTGTGTGTGTGTGTGTGTGTGTTTTGTGTGTGTGTCGCAGTACCTCAGTTATAGGAGGCGGAGCCACGCAACAGGAAGTCTGAGAGGAGAGAAGATCAGATTGACTTAAAGCGATACACAAACTGTGTGTGTGTGTGTGTGTGTGTGTGTGTGTGTGTGTGTGTGTGTGTGTGTGTGTGTGTGTGTGTGTGTGTGTGTGTGTGTATTCTACAAACTAACAAACTAAAATACTAAGACTACATTTACACAACTACTAGTGATGTAACAATACACCCATCTCAGGACTGGCAGCCTGTTCTGGTGAACAGTAAAGCTGTGTAGTGCTGGGATGTATTACTGTCTGCAGCACTGGAGCTGAAACTCTGGTGTGGACAGAGATCATTTTAGGCTCAAAACGACCTAATTAGTAGTTAGGGATGTAGCACACACACACACAGAGACACACAAAGACAGACACACACACAGAAACAGAGACACACAGACACAAACACATACACACACAGACACACACACACAGACACACACAGACAGACACACACACAGAAACAGAGACACACAGACACACACACACACAGACACACAGAGACAGACAGAAATACACACACACACACACACACACACACACACACACACACAAAGACAGACACACAAAAACAGACACACACACAGACACAAACACACACACAGACACAGAGAGACACAGACACACACACACACACACACACACACACACACAGAGACAGACACACACAGACAGACAGAAAGACACACACACACACACAGACACAAACACATACACACATAGAAACAGAGAGACACAGACACAAACAGACACAGACACACACACACACACACACACACACACACACACACAGAGACAGACACACACAGAGACAGAAAGACACACACACACAGAGACACACACAAAGACAGACACACACAGAAACAGAGAGACACAGACACAAACAGACACACACACACACACACACACACACACACACACAAACAGAGACAGACACACACAGACAGACAGAAAGACACACACACAGACAGATAGACAGAAATACACACACACACAGACACACACACAAAGACAGACACACACACAAAGACAGACACACACACACACAGAAACAGAGACACACACACACAGAAACAGAGACACAAACACATACACACACAGACACACACACACAGAAACAGAGACACACACACACACAGAGAGACACACACACAGACACACACACACACACACACACACACACACACACACACACACAGACACACACACAAAAACAGAGACACACACAGACACAAACACATACACACATAGAAACAGAGAGACACAGACACAAACAGACACAGAGACACACACACACACACACACACACACACACAGACACACACACACACACACACACACACACACACACAAAACAGACACACAAAAACAGACACACACACAGACACAAACACATACACAGAAACAGAGAGACACACACACTCACACACACACACACACACGCACACACAGAATCTCGAGTTTAATCTACTTTCGATTTTACTGGTTTGACTTCAGACATCACTACGTCATCTTACTTCGTTTGTTTTAGAATCAAATTATTATTATTATTATTTTCCATTGTCTCTTTTGATAAGAGAACACATCTGTTGTTTTGCACGGCTTATAAAAATAAAGAAAGATGCGTTTCCCCCATGTGTCTGCAGCTCATTCATAAAATCCTGAGAAACTCAGCTCGTCAACAATCGTATCGGGAGTTGAGTGTATTGGTTTTTTTACATCCTTATGTGTTATCATAGAACAAAAGACACAAATACATGCAAATATACATTAAAATGCATTCATTTATGTGTGCGTTTTCTATTTTCTAAGCGCCAATAATCAGCCAAGCTGAGTCATGTCATTTTAAAGGTTGCTCGACCTTCCACATCTCTGATCCTGACTGATGACCACGGAGGACTCGGTTCAGCATGGTTCAGACCGCTTCATGAAGCAGTTTGACCCATAAAACTAAACCGCAAACATTAAACATGCTCATACGCAGTTTATTTAAGGATTAAGTAAGTAATGAGGAGATTACGTTGGACAAAAAAGACCCGTTTTTGCCGGTTTTACGAGCTCCGACACTCGCTCTTCTCGGGAGCAGCAACACGCCTGAACTCCATTCACAAATGTGTCAGTTTAACGGTCCTCTTGGTTATTCTGCACACTAAACATCTACTCTGTAACTTAAAGCCTGTCATAAAACACAAGGCTTTACTTTACAGTTCGGCGTCTATATAATCGACCAACCAGATTTGCTTTTGCTGAAATGTTGACTTTTCCAACATACTCGCGTTGCTGCTTGCCACCGCTCAGCAGGCAGCAGCTAACAGACGAGGGGTTGTAAAAGTAGACATTTTACTAAAATAAACTGCTGTTTGCTTGTATAATATGTGTGCCGAAATAACGAAGAGATGCTACTTAATTACGGAAAATATCCAGTTACATTCATGCATATGTATAATTTCGCTAATATCAAAAAAGGTTTTAAAATTAGATGTTTTTCAAAGGAGTTTCGCACTTTACCTTCAAGAGAGAATGTGATGTAGCGGGGCTTGCAGCTTCCCTGCGACCCTTTGAAACCACAGCAGCACCGACTCCGAGTCTCCCGGTCGGTCCATTTGACGCGAACGGTGTCGGTAGCGAGCGAACCGACGGCCACGCCACAGACGGCAGATGTTACGGTTAACTGACCCGGCAGTAACGGCTAGCTAAGTTACGTTACATGCCGGGTAACGGCGAAAGTGCAGCTGGAGGTGAAGTGTTCTCAGTGCTCAGGGATCCCTCCGGTTATTCTTCTTCTTCTTCTTTCTCTTCTGCTGCTTTTTTGCTGCTTTTTTCTATGTTTTATTTTTTAGGCGGCTGCTTGACATTTAGTTTACGTTCTCCACGGTGACTTCAACTTCCGCATCGTTGAGGTGACGTAGAGGTGACGCAAGGAGACGTCAGACCGGACCGCCCAGAAGAAAAAAATGATGATGATAATAATAATAAAAATACAAATAAAAACATATCTACACTTGTTTTATCAAATAGAAAAAAACTGTAAAAGCCAGAAAAAACTTAAAAATAAATTAAACTTTATCCTTAAGAGAAGTTGGTTTGAAATGGAAATAAATATGTGGGAAAAAACAATAATAAAGTCGTTTTATTTAAAATAAACAGTGGTGGAGGAAATATTCAGATGATTTACTAAAATAAAAGTACTTATACCTCAATTAATTGAAAATTTTAAGAAAAATTATGAC
>NC_053130.1:1461022-1471022 GCF_010015445.1 Perca fluviatilis
GCATATCTCCACCAGACTCCATGTAAATAATCAGGACTTTTAGCGTGTATAGAGCCAGCATATCTCCACCAGACTCCATGTAAATAATCAGGACTTTTAGCGTGTATAGAGCCAGCATATTTCCACCAGACTCCATGTAAATAATCAGGACTTTTAGCGTGTATAGAGCCAGCATATCTCCACATGTAAATCAGTAAACTATTGGTTTAGTTCAACCAAAACTAGAGTTGTGATGGTTGGAAAAGTGGAAAGATGACCCAAAACTTCTTTTCATAGTTTTATTTAGTTTCGGTCGACTGTGAATGAATTGTATTTTACGATGTTAAAATTGCTGATTATTTACATGGAGTCTGGTGGGTTAGGTTGGCTCGGTGGGTGGAGCAGGTGCACACGTACTGAGTGGTTTATGCCTCACCAGGCTCGCCTGGTGGGGACGTGCGCCCCATGTTGGCTGGGTCCTGCAGCGGCGCAAGGGTTCGGGTCCGACCTGGCCCTCAAACTCAAGGCCCTTTCAGGTTTAGATATCAATTTGGGTTCACAATACATTTAAATAAAATAATTTTTTTGCCCGCCTACTTGTGCACCAAACCAAAAACACAGGAAAAGTGTTTTTTAAAACTGCAAATTACCTGACATTCAAAGCAGAATTTGGGCAGATTTGCCGACTCTGAGACTGCGAAGTTCCCCCCAGAAGATGAAGCAGAGAGAGAGAGTTTTAATATTCAGGCTGAGAAATAAGTTGCTGTTTTAAAAAAAAAAAAATTATCATCGTTTTTGCTCTTTGGGTGACTTTCGTAGGGCTTCATGTCAACAAAAATTTCGGGAAAAAGCAGCAAATTTACAAAAAGGTGACAAACGTCTGAGAAAAGTTGGAACAAAAACAACAAAACTGAGGAGAAAAGCTTCCAAAATGTTAAAAAAAAAAAGTGACATGTGGTACCAAAAGCACGTCTGGCCCTTATTCCAGTGTGGCCCTCTGGGAAATTGAGTTTGACCCCCCCCTGGTATAAATGAAGGGAAAAAGCCCCCCCCCCAAAAAAAAATAAAGAATCCAACCTGTGATGATTTCCTGCATGTCTCCCCCACTCTCTCTCTCCTTTCTGACCTGGCTGTCCTGTCAGAATTAAAGGCAGAAAAGCCCCCCCCCAAAAAAAATCTTATCAAATCATATGACAGACATAGCAGTATGTAGATGTTAATAAATATATGGCAGTGTTTGGTGTTTTTAGCCCCCAATGTCGCCTTGCAGGCAGCGCACCAGTGGTTATATTTAGGGTTAGCTGCCTGGAAGGCGACGTTGGGGGCTTAACACACCCTGGAGCCTGTATGACATCATGGTATCAGATCGGTGCTCGGTATCGGCCGATAGACTGTGTGTGTGTGTGTGTGTGTGTGTGTGTATGTAAGCATGTGTGTGTGTGTGTGTGTGTGTGTGTGTGTGTGTCTGTCTGTGTGTGTATGTGTGTGTATCTGTGTGTGCGTGTGTATGTGTGTCTGTGTGTGTATGTATGTGTGTGTGTATCTGTGTGTGTGTATGTGTGTATGTAAGCATGTGTGTGTGTGTGTGTGTGTGTGTGTGTCTCTGTGTCTGTGTCTGTATGTGTGTGTGTGTGTGTCTGTGTGTATGTGTGTGTGTCTGTCTGTCTGTCTGTGTGTGTGTGTGTGTGTGTGTCTCTGTGTGTGTCTGTCTGTGTGTCTGTGTATCTGTGTGTGTGTATGTGTGTGTCTGTGTGTATGTGTGTGTGTCTGTCTGTCTGTCTGTGTGTGTGTGTATGTGTGTGTGTCTGTCTGTCTGTCTCTGTGTGTGTCTGTCTGTGTGTCTCTGTATCTGTCTGTGTGTATCTGTGTGTATCTGTGTGTGTATGTGTGTGTATCTGTGTGTGTGGGTGTGTGTATGTGTGTGTGTGTGTGTGTGTGTGTGTGTGTGTGTGTGTGTGTTTGTGTGTGTGTGTGTGTGTGTGTGTGTGTGTGTGTGTGTGTGTGTGTGTGTGTGTGTGTGCCTATATCTCTCTCTGGTTGTTGTTGTTTTTTTGGACAAACTATTTCTTCGGGAGGTTTGTTTTGTCCCTAGTTGTATCCATAGTAACAGTGACACACAGCTGTGAATAATAATAATAAAAATAAATCAGGAAATGTCTCAGATAAAAAAAAAAAAAAAAAGCAGGCGCGTCTCTGAAGCCCCGCCCCCCTGCTAATAGGCTTTAATTAGGACGGAGAGACAGGTGGGAGGACAGACAGCAGGACGACAGACAGAGGAAGCACTAACCAGACTCAGAGTACTTTAAATACTTTTTACCAAATATAAACTGATAATATTACACAACGATGAACGAGACGGAGATTCGCCTGCCGCTGTCCGAGTACAGCTTCGAGCGGCGCTTTGACGAGAGAGGAGCCATAGAGTGGATGCAGGCTAACTGGTGAGCTAACACTCTGTTTATACTTCACCCTAAACTCTGGGTTGAATTGCATTCTCCCTAAACAGCCTCAGAGAGTCGAGACATTCCGATAAACTGTGTTTTTTTCCAAAATGGAGCCGCTACGTTCCGAATCCCATTGAAATAACCACCACTTTTTAAATGACCCTACTATCGTTAAAAGTACGTACTGTTTTAAATGTATGGGAAGCCGGTTTCGGGATGATTCGGGTCCAGTCTTTGTTTCGGCATACTCCCAGTACACCAAAACATCACCCAATTCAGTATGCATGCACCCTAACCGGTTTGCTCGATACCAGAAATGCTCCACTGCCAGCGATCAGAGAGCGCGAAGGGAGGCGGGGGCCACAGCGCAGATCAATTTAAATATCTCCTAGTTTTGGTGTGGTAACATGTTTTTTTTGGTTTTCTGTTCAAGCCGAATGGCTGGGCTAATGTCACTTATTCCGAAAATAAATACCCTGTTATGTGTCCCAAGTGATTCCTATATAAGGATGATGTAATAACTTTTAAATTTAGAGTTTTGTGAAGGGGATTTGGTCGAATGTGGGGCAAACTCATTACACAAGTGTTCTCGGGATTAAAAAGAGCTAAAATGACTCTGAGAAATTGCCAGAGCGTTATGGAAGTGTGGTCAGTGGGTGCTACAGGTGTAGGCTACTACAGGTGAGTCAGTGATGTCACACTCAAGGTATTTGTGGTACAGTCACTCCCAGATGATGAAATGGTAAAATATGTCCCCGAAACTAAATCCTGCATATTTGACCTGCTCATATAAACTGGGAAAAATAAAAATGGGGAAAAAAAAATTAATCTGGCTTTTTTGGGGGGGTTATAGTGACATATTTTAGTATATTTTTTTTTGACTTACTACATTGGTCTTTGTGTATGTTGTTCTAAAACCAGCTGGTAGACCAACAGGTAGAGCAGGTGATGCCTCACCTGTTAAAAAAATTTAGTTGTTGCTAAGCGACTCGGGTGTGACTCTGTTCTTTTAAAACTTAAAGGTGTCTATGAAAACATGAATAGAAACTTGAAAACTAATTAATATCTAAAAGAAACTCACTGCTGTAAACACGAGTAGAGAGAACAGTCAGATTATTTTACATACTGAATAATCCGATCTCCGAAATGTCAGAAAACTCCAAAAATAATCAAACGGTCATCACAACAAATCACTGAATGTTCAGTAAAACCTAAAAGTATTAGCATTAGCTAAGTAACGTTAGCCTGTTAGCGTGGGGCGTTCAGGGTCGGCCTTTTAGCGTGGGGCGTTCAGGGTGGGCCTTTTAGCGTGGGTGTTCAGGGTCAGCCTCTTTGGTGGGGCGTTCAGGGTGGGCCTTTTAGCGTGGGGCGTTCAGGGTGGGCCTTTTAGCGTGGGCGCCTAGGTGGGCCTTTTAGCGTGGGGCGTTCAGGGTGGGCCTTTTAGCGTGGGGCGTTCAGGGTGGGCCTCTTTAGCGTGGGACTTCAGGGTGGACCTCTTAGCGTGGGGTGTTTAGGGTCGGCCTTTTTTGCGAAGAATTATCATTTTATATTAGCGGTTTACTGTAACATCTTTAGGTGTGTGTGTGTGTGTGTGTGTGTGTGTGTGTGTGTGTGTGTGTGTGTGTGTGTGTGTGTGTGTCTGTTAACGTGCGCGTGTTCCTGTTAACGTGCGCGCGCCTGTTAACGTGTGTGTGTTCCTGATAACGTGTGTGTGTTCCTGATAACGTGTGTGTGTCCCTGTTAACGTGTGTGTCCCTGTTAACGTGTGTGTGTTCTCCTCTAGGAGTAAGTCCTTCATGTTCAGCGCGCTGTATGCCGTCCTGGTGTTCGGAGGGCAGCGCTACATGAAGCCGAGACCCAAAATGAACCTGAGGCGCCCGCTGGTCCTCTGGTCACTCAGCCTGGCTCTCTTCAGGTACACACACACACACACACACACACACACACACACACACACACACACACACAGAGAGAGATGCACCTACACACACACAGAGACAGGTACACACACACAGAGACAGGTACACACACACAGACACCACACACAGACACCAGACACACACCTACACACACAGAGACAGGTACACACACACACACACACACACACACACACACACACACACACACACACACACACACACGTTTAAGGCTTCATCTTCAGCTGGTTTTCCAGACTTTAGACAGTTTTTCGGCTCTTTTTCTTGACCCTATTTTGGTTCTTTTTCCCCGTGTGTCTGCTAATTTAATGGTTTTAGTGTCTTATAGCTTCTGTGTGTAGTGGCTTCAGTGTTGCAGGCTGTATAATAACCCCCCCTCCTCTTGTCCCAGCATCATCGGGGCGGTCCGGACCGGTTCCTACATGGTCCACGTCCTGAGCAGCAGCGGCTTCAGACAGTCCATCTGCAACCAGAGCTTCTACAACGGGCCCGTCAGCAAGTTCTGGGCCTACGCCTTCGTGCTGAGCAAAGCTCCAGAGCTCGGTCAGTACACACACACACACACACACACACACACACACACACACACACACACACACACACACACACACACACACACACACACACACACACACTTTCCTCTTGTGGGATTAATAAAGTATATAAATTATTATTGTTGTTGTTATTATTATTATTATTATTATTATTATTGTTAGAGGCCAGTCTTTGATCCAAACACACAGAGACTAAACAACCAGTTTATCAGTTTTCTGAACATAACCAATTGGTTAACCCTCAGATAACACACCTTCACTGATTGGTTAACCCTCAGAACACACACCTTCACTGATTGGTTAACCCTCAGAACACACACCTTCACTGATTGGTTCCCAGATCTAAAAAATAAAAACCAGAACAACTAGAGCGTTTATCTTTCTGCAGCAGAAAGATCAGACTTCTGGCTTTCATTTCGTTTTCCGTGACTCTTTAAGTCTCTAAATCCACATTTTTGGTCTCTAAATCCACCTTTTCAGTCTTTAAATCCACGTTTTCAGTGTTCTAGTCTGAGCCCTGTGTTTCCTGTGCACTGATTGGTTGGTTTTTGTCTGCAATCCAGATTTTTGGGTTAGGGTTAGTTTCGGTCTCTTTCGGTCTCTAAATCCACATTTTCTGTCTCTTTGTCTCTAAATCCACTTTTTCTGTCTCTATATCCACATTTTCTGTCTCTATATCCACATTTTCTGTCTCTTTCTGTCTCTATATCCACATTTTCTGTCTCTATATCCACATTTTCTGTCTCTATATCCACATTTTCTGTCTCTTTGTCTCTAAATCCACTTTTTCTGTCTCTAAATCAACATTTTCTGTCTCTTTCTGTCTCTAAATCCACATTTTCTGTCTCTTTCTGTCTCTATATCCACATTTTCTGTCTCTTTCTGTCTCTATATCCACATTTTCTGTCTCTTTCTGTCTCTATATCCACATTTTCTGTCTTTCTGTCTCTAAATCCACCTTCTCCGTGTTCTAGTCCGAGCCTCCGTGTTTCCTGTGCACTGATTGGCTGGTTTGTGTCTGCAGGCGACACTGCGTTCGTGGTTCTGCGGAAGCAGAAGCTGCTGTTCCTGCACTGGTACCACCACATCACGGTGCTGCTCTACTCCTGGTACTCGTACAAAGACATGGTGGCCGGCGGCGGCTGGTTCATGACCATGAACTTCTCCGTGCACGCGCTGATGTACAGCTACTACGCGGCGCGCGCCGCTGGGCTGCGCGTGCCGCGGCCGCTGGCCGTGCTGATCACCAGCGCTCAGATCGGCCAGATGTTCATGGGGCTAACGGTTAGCGCGCTGGTGTACCGCTGGATGCAGCACGGAGACTGCCCGTCCCACATGGACAACATCACCTGGGCCTCGCTCATGTACCTCAGCTACCTGCTGCTCTTCTCCAACTTCTTCTACCACACGTACCTGCGGCGCCAGAGCCAAGACGCCAGCGCTAACGGTAACGCCAACGCCAAGACCTGCAAGGCTGAGTAGAGGGACAATCCGACACACACACACACACACACACTGGACCCTTTTTCACATTCATGTCCAAACGTTTTTTAGAAAGTTTAAATTGGCAGAAACATTCGTAACAGCTTCAGCATCTGCAGGCTGCACGAAGACTGTTTAACATCCGACCCACTGGACACCTCTTACGTCCAGCGTTTACTACTTAATTCTGACTATTCTACATGTGTAGAATCACAAGAAGGAAGCCAGTTTGTCTCACAACATCTTCAGGAGTCAGGTTTTTGTTTCTTTGACATTTTATCGGAGTAGAGGGACGATCTGACACACACACACACACTGGACCCTTTTTCACATTCATGTCCAAACGTTTTTTAAAAAGCTTAAATCGGCAGAAACATTCGTAACAGCTTCAGGATCTGCAGGCTGCACAAAGACGGTTTTAACATCTGACCCACTGGACACCTCTTACGTCCAGCGTTTACTACTTAATTCTGACTATTTCACATGTGTAGAATCGCAAGAAGGAAGCCAGTTTCTCCCAGAATATCTTCAGGAATCATATTTCAGATCTGCAGGCTGCACAGAGTCGGTTTCTCCACGTTCAGAGACGGACTGTTTTACGTTGTCGCTGCCCGATGCGAGTCGAGTGCAGATGTGAGTCGCGCATGCTCAGATTTAAACGGTTTACGGCATTAACGTGTCTTACTGAAACTTGTGAAATCCATAAAATGATAAACTTTTCTCTTTACGTACAGTAACAGAAGATGGAAATCATTTCAAAAACGTTGTAGCTACCTATGATTGTTTGGTTGCTAACGTTAGCTCAAAACACCATTCCAGTGACAGCCTCTGTTGTCTGATTGCTAACTTGTAGCCAGCAGCAGTCATTTCAAAAACATTGTAGCTATCTGTGATTGTTTTGATTTGTAACGTTAGCTCACAGCCGTTAGCATCTTGGAGGCTACATCGTCACAAAGTGACGCATGCGCGACTCACATCGGGCAGTGACAACGTCTAACGTTTACAACTTAATCCTGACTATTTTACATCTGTAGAATCTCAAGAATGAAGCCAGTTTCTCCCAGAATATCTTCAGGAATCAGGTTTCAGAGCTGCAGGCTGCACAGAGTCAGTTTCTTCAGGTTTCCAGACTGACGATTTAACGTCCTGCAACAAAAACATGTCCCACTTCATCTGGACTGGACCCTTTATCTTGACTGCTGGACTTTATCTGGACCGAGACTTGATCTGGACCTGCTGGGCTGCAGGTTTTCACATTAATGTTGAACATTATTCAGACGTTTTTTACAAGAACTCAGCTCCAACATCTTCAGGCTCTGCAGGCTGCACAAAAGTTTGTGTCTTCACGTTTAATGTCGTGCAAGAAAAAAAATACAACGTGCTTCATATGTTAATTTCTACAGATATTAAACAGATATTAAATAAAGAATCCAGAGAGAACCCACCATACCAACATCTCCCCTCTAGCTTCAGACCGGATCATTCAAACGATCGATTGTTGAAACAGAAGTTATATATATTTCTTTTAAACCATGCACTAATTTTTATTTGTATAGTAATATGCATTTTTAAATACAACAAACCTGAATCATCTCTCTTCCTGACGGTCTGTTTCTTTTAAAGAACGGTTACTAAAATCTGCAGATTTTAGTCAAATAAATCTTTTTGTTGACGTTCCCTCTGAGAGGTTTCTGGGCGCCGCGCCTGCAGAAACCTGCTGCTCTGCCCAAACCACTAGTACTGGTTTCACTGGTACACACAAACACACACACACACACACACACACACACACACACACACACACACACACACACACACACACACACACACACACACACACACACACACACACACACACACCTCTCCCAGTCCTGTCTGCCAGCAGCCAATCACAGTCCAGGTTTCTGAGTCACAGTTATAGCTGCACGCTGACACACAGAGGTACACACTAGCACAGGCACACACAACACACACTAACTGAGCTCGCCGCTAACTGAGCTCGCCGCTAACTGAGCTTGCCGCTAACTGAGCTCGCCGCTAACTGAGCTCGCCGCTAACTGAGCTCGCCGCTAACTGAGCTCGCCACCAGAAGAGAAATCTGAATTTTCGGTTTGTCTGACGTGAGAAGTTTAGTCTGAAACCGGTTTACACTCCGTTCTGTTTCAGGGTTTTTCCAGCTGACAAACAAAAGGGAAATCAGAGTATTATTTAGTCTATCTATTCTAGATCTATGTATTAGTCTATCTATTCTAGATCTATGTATTAGTCTATCTATTCTAGATCTATGTATTAGTCTATCTATTCTAGATCTATGTATTAGTCTATCTATTCTAGATCTATGTATTAGTCTATCTATTCTAGATCTATGTATTAGTCTATCTATTCTAGATCTATGTATTAGTCTATCTATTCTAGATCTATGTATTAGTCTATCTATTCTAGATCTATGTATTAGTCTATCTATTCTAGATCTATGTATTAGTCTAGCTATTCTAGATCTATGTATTAGTCTAGCTATTCTAGATCTATGTATTATTTAGTATTTATGTGACATATGATGGCAGCCAATCTGTGGCCAGAAAAGTCTCCAAAACAAACTGTTGTTGTTCCACTTCCACTGAGTGTCTTTGTACTTTATTATTATTATTATTATTATTATTATTATTATTATATCATCACTCATCCTGTAACTCACACGCTGGTTTATCATTTTTGTACAGTTTTATATTTTGAGTTTGACTTGTTTACTAAAAGCTGTCGCTAGGAAATGTTCCTTACACAGAAACCTGTCTGTGTCCATTTATATTATTATGATTATTTATTGTGATTAATAAGAAGTGTGTGATTGTGAAAGTCTGATTTTTAAAGGAGACGTTCAGCAGGAAAAAGCAGTTTTTGTTAACGAGCCAAATGAAAGCTGACGGCGATGATTTTTTTTTAATTTTATTATTTTTCCGTATGAACACACGAATGTAAACACACTCAGATCTCCAGCTTTTAAACATTTGGTATTTATTGTTTGAAATATTATAATAAAGAAGCTGTTTCTACATTTTGTTGTGTTCCTTTCTTAATCCTTGTTCTCCTACTGGGTCAAAACTGGGAAAAAAATCTACTTTTTAAAAATGTTCACTCGCAAAGTTTCTACTCGACAGATAAAGTCTGGCGTGCTATTTGGAGAAATCGATTTAAAATCACTGCTAGTGAAAGTTGATGTACGCTCTGATTAGCGATGCTAGCCCTGGCACAAGTCACGCACCGCGCACACACGGTAAACATCTCAATTTGTGAAAAAGTGTAAATCTTCTTTCTGAAAGTAGCTCGTATGAGCCATGCCGACAGCAACTTGTAAACAGTTTAATAGGCCTTCCCTCTCGGGAGCAGGTAGTGTTGCACATGTGCATTTTTTTTTAAAAAGTGGAGAGGGCGGATCTTCTCTAAAATTTGGGAAAATCCTCCACTATACCTTTTAATGTAGCTGTAGCCTGCTTCTCCATTACGTTTGACTTAACGTTATTTTAGACTGAAGGCTGTCGGCTAGCGCTGTCACTACCCAAAGTGAGTCGCATGCTCAGATTTAAACTGTTTACGGCATAACGTGTCT
>NC_053130.1:1478522-1480023 GCF_010015445.1 Perca fluviatilis
ATATATATATGCATATGTAGGCAACACACACAGCCACACACCACTTGTACACTTTGCACACATGTATGCACCACACTATATCTATACACAACCTACACCCACCCCACACAACACCCCACACACACACACACACACCCTCTCACTCCCAACATCGCACATTACCCACAAATGGTTACCTCTCTCATTTGTATTGGGTATTGGTTGAATAGTTGGTTTTGGTGCGTGTTAACATGGTGCTCCATCTGTTCGTGATAGGTGAGGGTACCATCTCCTACCCCCCCCCCCCCCCACACCCCCTTCCGCCCTACCCCCCCCCCCCCCCCCTTCCCTTACCCCCCCCCCCTGCCCCACACTACCATGCCCCTACATACTACACACAGCCCACACACACTGCAGCCCACCCACACACAACTGGGACCCCACACACACACCCACACACCACACACCCCCACCCTACGGCCCCACCCTTGCCCCACCCACACACCCACCTAGTAACGGGATCAAAGTTTGGTGGGCTAACTAAGTTCATCTATCTATAGGTGAGAATGTCTCTCTATGTGTGTGTGTGTGTGTGTGTGTCTTATGTGTGTGTGTGTGTGTGTGTGTGTGTGTCTCTCTATGTGTGTGTGTGTGTGTGTGTGTGTGTGTTTCTATGTGTGTGTGTGTGTGTGTGTGTGTGTCTCTCTATGTGTGTGTGTGTGTGTGTGTGTGTGTGTTTATGTGTGTGTGTGTGTGTGTGTGTGTGTGTGTCTTCTATGTGTGTGTGTGTGTGTGTGTGTGTGTGTTTTTTTTTTCTCTATGTGTGTGTGTGTGTGTGTGTGTGTGTGTGTGTGTGTGTCTCTCTATGTGTGTGTGTGTGTGTGTGTGTGTGTGTGTGTGTCTCTGTATGTGTGTGTGTGTGTGTGTGTGTGTGTGTGTGTGTGTGTGTGTGTGTGTGTCTCTCTATGTGTGTGTGTGTGTGTGTGTGTGTGTGTGTGTGTGTGTGTGTGTCTCTGTGTATGTGTGTGTGTGTGTGTGTGTGTGTGTGTGTGTGTGTGTGTCTCTCTATGTGTGTGTGTGTGTGTGTGTGTGTGTGTGTGTGTGTGTGTGTGTGTGTGTCTCACCCTCCCTCCCTGCAGGACGACTGTCTGTCTCTCGGTGTCACCCTCATGAACTCCTCCCTAGGCAGAACTGTCTCAGATCTATGTAGGGATGAGGATCCTTTCTGTGTGAGAAGCCTGCAGAGTCAGAGGAGTCAGGGGAGTAGGGGTCAGGGAGTCAGAGGTCAGAAGTAGAGGTAGAGGGGTCAGGGAGTCAGAGGTCAGAGGTGAGGGGTCCAGGGAGTCAGAGGTCAGGAGGTCAAGAGGTAGAGGTCAGGGGTCAGAGGGGTGAGGGGTAGGAGTCAGGGGTCAGGAGTGAGGGGTCAGAGGGTCAGGGGTCAGGAGTCAGGGCTAGGAGGTCAAGGGGTAGGAGTCAGGGGTCAAAGTCAGCGTGTGTGTGTGACTTGCCAAGGTGTATGGGT
>NC_053130.1:1482618-1487618 GCF_010015445.1 Perca fluviatilis
TGTATAGAGCCAGCATATCTCCACCAGACTCCATGTAAATAATCAGGACTTTTAGCGTGTATAGAGCCAGCATATCTCCACATGTAAATGGGTGAATTAAGGGTTTATTTCAACCAAACCAGAGTGGTGATTGTTGGAACAGTGGAAAGATGAACCAAGACGGCTTTTGGTAGTTTTATTTAGTTTCTGTCCACTTTGAATGAAGTGTGTTTTACGATGATAAAAGTCCTGATTATTTACATGGAGTCTGGTGGAGTTTGGCGATGGTGATTCTCTTTAACGGTTTTTATTCTCAGAGTAAGTAAGTAAAAGGTTAAGGATTTTTCCTCCTAGGGCAGGGTTTTGTATGCAGTAGTTTTACTGAACTATAAATACCTCTGCATCTGTCGGCTGTTTCTAAGTCTCTAACAACACAAACCGGAAGTGAACTCACCTGTTGAAGAAGGTAGAAATGTTTAATTGATTGAATCTCTGTTCGTTTCTAAAGTTAGAGCCCTTCTGATTCACGGCTTCTACTGTTTCTGTTTCCTGCTCCTCTGAACGCCCCTCTGACGACTCCAAGCTCTCCGCCAATCACAGCTCCCGGGGCGGGCTCTGGTGGTGCCTTCAGGTGCCGTAGGGAATATTAGTTTGGAAAAGTCTTACATAAAGATGACTTTTTTTTTTTTCTTTTTTTTTGAGATAAAAGTAAAACTTTAACAAATATATACAAATAATGAAGTCATCGAAGACATTTTTTTAAATTTTTTTTTTTTGAAAAAACAAATTTAAATATAAAATTGGAAAATGATCATGAACTTAAAATGTTTAAAAGAGATTGGAGATGTAGAGTGCAAATGTGTTTGTCCATACTGGGCCTGACCCTAAGCTTTGGTTCAGCTGTCCGCTGACCGGAATATAAAAGCCAAATATGTTGTTTTGAGCAATCAGACATTGTGTGTGTGTGTGTGTGTGTGTGTGTGTGTGTGTGTGTGTGTGTGTGTGTGTGTGTGTGTGTTTGTGTGTGTGTGTGTGTGTGTGTTTGTGTAATCAGACATTGTGTGTGTGTGTGTGTGTGTGTGTGTGTGTGTGTTAATCAGACATTGTGTGTGTGTGTGTGTGTGTGTGTAATCAGACATTGTGTGTGTGTGTGTGTGTGTGTGTGGGTGTGTGTGTGTGTGTGTGTGTGTAATCAGACATTGTGTGTGTGTGTGTGTGTGTGTGTGTGTAATCAGACTTTTTTAAGACCTTTATGAATGAAATATAATATGAGACCTATAACACGACATCAAAGCACAACGAAATGCAAAGTCACAACAGTACCTTTGATGTAATGTTTGTGTGTGTGTGTCCCTTTCTATGTGTGTGTGTGTGTCTCTCTCTCTTTCTGTGTGTGTGTGTGTGTGTGTCTCTCTCTTTCTGTGTGTGTGTGTGTGTCCCTTTCTATGTGTGTGTGTGTGTGTGTGTGTGTGTGTGTGTGTGTGCCCTTTCTATGTGTGTGTGTGTGTGTTCGCTCTCTTTCTGTGTGTGTGTGTCTCTTTCTTTCTGTGTGTGTGTGTGTGTGTGTGTGTGTGTGTGTCTCTCTCTTTCTGTGTCTGTCTGTGTGTGTGTGTGTGTGTCTGTGTGTGTGTGTGTGTGTGTGTGTGTGTCTGTGTGTGTGTGTCTGTCTGTGTGTGTGTGTGTGTGTGTGTGTGTCTCTCTCTCTTCTGTGTCTGTCTGTGTGTGTGTGTGTGTCTGTGTATCTGTCTGTGTGTGTGTGTGTGTGTGTGTGTGTGTGTCTGTGTGTGTGTGTCTGTCTGTGTGTGTGTGTGTGTGTGTGTGTGTGTGTGTGTGTGTGTGTGTCTTTTCATGCTGCACTCTGAAAAGTGTGATGGAATTACTGTTTGGGTGAGAGCTGTGTGTGAAACCGTTCCCTATCACAGAACTAGTTCCCTAGATTGTGTGTTTGCCATTTAGTAGAGGTTTCTCTGCGGTAAATTTCATTCACTACATAGTCCACTATATAAATATATAGAAAAAAATAAAATAATAAAATTCTTGAACCTGCACTTTCATTTGTCTCTTTGTAGCTTTGCTTATTTAAAGCTAATGTACTTGCACTTCTTGTTGTCTGGAGTTTGAACCTTCACAGTTGAAAGCACTTAATTGTAAGTCGCTTTGGATAAAAGCGTCAGCTAAATGACATGTAATGTAATAATGTAATATAGTACTGTGCAAAAGTCTTAGGCAGGTGTGGAAAAAATGCTGTAAACTATGCTTTCAAAAATATAAATAATGATTGTTTATTTTTATCAATTTACAAAATGCAAAGTGAGCGACCAAGAAAACATAAAAATCACATATTAATATTTGGTGTTACTAACCTTTGCCTTCAAACCAGCATCACTTCTTATAGGTACGCTTGCAAAAAGTCAGGGAGCGTTGAGGATCCTAGACGCAGTGGTCGGCCACGGAAACTTAGTGCAGCAGATGAAAAACACAATAAGCTTATTTCCCTTCGAAATCGGAAGCTGTCCGATCAGCTCAGGACTGGCAGAAACCAGCAGGACCCAGGTACACCCATCTACTGTCTGGAGAAGTCTGACTAGCAGGACTGGCAGAAACCAGGACTGGCAGAAACCAGCAGGACCCAGGTACACCCATCTACTGTCTGGAGAAGTCTGACCAGCAGGGCCATCAGCTCAGGACTGGCAGAAACCAGCAGGACCCAGGTACACCCATCTACTGTCTGGAGAAGTCTGACCAGCAGGGCCATCAGCTCAGGACTGGCAGAAACCAGCAGGACCCAGGTACACCCATCTACTGTCTGGAGAAGTCTGACCAGCAGGGCCATCAGCTCAGGACTGGGAGAAACCAGTAGGACCCAGGTACACCCATCTACTGTCTGGAGAAGATGTCCAGCAGGGCCATCAGCTCAGGACTGGCAGAAACCAGTAGGACCCAGGTACACCCATCTACTGTCTGGAGAAGATGTCCAGCAGGGCCATCAGCTCAGGACTGGCAGAAACCAGTAGGACCCAGGTACACCCATCTACTGTCTGGAGAAGTCTGACCAGCAGGGCCATCAGCTCAGGACTGGCAGAAACCAGCAGGACCCAGGTACACCCATCTACTGTCTGGAGAAGTCTGACCAGCAGGGCCATCAGCTCAGGACTGGCAGAAACCAGCGGGACCCAGGTACACCCATCTACTGTCTGGAGAAGTCTGACCAGCAGGGCCATCAGCTCAGGACTGGCAGAAACCAGTAGGACCCAGGTACACCCATCTACTGTCTGGAGAAGTCTGACCAGCAGGGCCATCAGCTCAGGACTGGTAGAAACCAGTAGGACCCAGGTACACCCATCTACTGTGTGGAGAAGATGTCCAGCAGGGCCATCAGCTCAGGACTGGCAGAAACCAGCAGGACCCAGGTACACCCATCTACTGTCTGGAGAAGATGTCCAGCAGGGCCATCAGCTCAGGACTGGCAGAAACCAGCAGGACCCAGGTACACCCATCTACTGTCTGGAGAAGATGTCCAGCAGGGCCATCAGCTCAGGACTGGCAGAAACCAGTAGGACCCAAGTACACCCATCTACTGTCTGGAGAAGTCTGACCAGCAGGGCCATCAGCTCAGGACTGGCAGAAACCAGCAGGACCCAGGTACACCCATCTACTGTCTGGAGAAGTCTGACCAGCAGGGCCATCAGCTCAGGACTGGCAGAAACCAGTAGGACCCAGGTACACCCATCTACTGTCTGGAGAAGTCTGACCAGCAGGGCCATCAGCTCAGGACTGGCAGAAACCAGTAGGACCCAGGTACACCCATCTACTGTCTGGAGAAGTCTGACCAGCAGGGCCATCAGCTCAGGACTGGCAGAAACCAGTAGGATCCAGGTACACCCATCTACTGTCTGGAGAAGTCTGATCAGCAGGGCCATCAGCTCAGGACTGGCAGAAACCAGTAGGACCCAGGTACACCCATCTACTATCTGGAGAAGATGTCCAGCAGGGCCATCAGCTCAGGACTGGCAGAAACCAGCAGGACCCAGGTACACCCATCTACTGTCTGGAGAAGTCTGACCAGCAGTGCCATCAGCTCAGAACTGGCAGAAACCAGTAGGACCCAGGTACACCCATCTACTGTCTGGAGAAGTCTGACCAGCAGGGCCATCAGCTCAGGACTGGCAGAAACCAGCGGGACCCAGGTACACCCATCTACTGTCTGGAGAAGTCTGACCAGCAGGGCCATCAGCTCAGGACTGGCAGAAACCGGTAGGACCCAGGTACACCCATCTACTGTCTGGAGAAGATGTCCAGCAGGGCCATCAGCTTAGGACTGGCAGAAACCGGCAGGACCCAGGTACACCCATCTACTGTCTGGAGAAGATGTCCAGCAGGGCCATCAGCTCAGGACTGGCAGAAACCAGTATAGGACCCAGGTACACCCATCTACTGTCTGGAGAAGATGTCCAGCAGGGCCATCAGCTCAGGACTGGCAGAAACCAGCAGGACCCAGGTACACCCATCTACTGTCTGGAGAAGATGTCCAGCAGGGCCATCAGCTCAGGACTGGCAGAAACCAGTAGGACCCAGGTACACCCATCTACTGTCTGGAGAAGTCTGACCAGCAGGGCCATCAGCTCAGGACTGGCAGAAACCAGTAGGACCCAGGTACACCCATCTACTGTCTGGAGAAGTCTGACCAGCAGGGCCATCAGCTCAGGACTGGCAGAAACCAGTAGGACCCAGGTACACCCATCTACTGTCTGGAGAAGTCTGACCAGCAGGGCCATCAGCTCAGGACTGGCAGAAACCAGTAGGACCCAGGTACACCCATCTACTGTCTGGAGAAGTCTGACCAGCAGGGCCATCAGCTCAGGACTGGCAGAAACCAGTAGGACCCAGGTACACCCATCTACTGTCTGGAGAAGTCTGACCAGCAGGGCCATCAGCTCAGGACTGGCAGAAACCAGTAGGACCCAGGTACACCCATCTACTGTCTGGAGAAGTCTGGCCAGAAGTGGTCTTCATGGAAGAGT
>NC_053130.1:1495118-1497618 GCF_010015445.1 Perca fluviatilis
GGGTAAACACACACACACACACACACACACTCACACACACACATACAGATATACACACACACACACACACACACACACTCACACACACACACATACAGATATACACACACACACACACAGATATACACACACACACACACACACACACACACACATACAGATATACACACACACACACATATACACATATACACACACACACACACACACATACAGATATACACACACACACACACACACACACACACACACACACACACACACACACACACACACACATACAGATATACACACACACACACACACACACACAGATATACACACACACACACACACACCCTCACCACACACACACACACACACACACATACACATACAGATATACACACACACACACACACACACACACACATATAGACATGCATATATACACACACACACACACACACACACAGGCACACAGATATACACGCAATACACACATACATACACACACACACACACACACACACACACACAACACACACCTACACATACAGATATATACACACACACACACGCACACATACACACAGATATACACGCATACACACACACACACACACACACACACACACACACATAAAAGATATATACACACACACACACACACACATAAACACACACACACATACAGATATATACACACACACACACACACACACACACACACACACACATAAAACACACACACACATACAGATATATACACACACACATACACACACACACACAGATATACACACACACACACACAATATACACGACAAACACACACACCAGATACACTCACCCATGCACGCACACACATGCACAAACACACACACACACACAGGCACACACACCACAGCGCATAATACACACCCACAACAACACACAACACAGGCAACACACACACACACACAGCACACACACACACACACAGGCACACACACACACACCACACACAACACACACACACACACACACACATACACACACAGATACACTCACCCATGCACGCAGACACATGCACAAACATACACACACACACAAACACAGGCACACACACACACACACAAACATACATACACACACACAAACATACATACACACACACAAACACAGGCACACACACACAAACACACACACACACACAAACACAGGCACACACACACACACACACACACACACACACACACACACACACACGCACACACACACACACACATACAGATATACACACACACACACACACACACACAACACACACACTCACACCTGTGAATGATGTCTTTCAGGTGAACTTTGAGGAGTTTAAAGAAGGCTTCGTGGCCGTTCTGTCTCGGTCTCTGGACTTCAGCACGTCGGAGGACGACAGCAGCTACCTGGAGCCAGGTGGGAGGGAGGGGGGGGGGGGGGGGCTGCAAGGCCTCCCCCCCCCTCCCTCCCACAGTTTTTGTTGCTGTTTTCTGTTTGAAGTTTCTCACCTTTTGTCGTTTGTTTTGACCTCTTCTTCACTTTTTTCTGCTGTCTTTTTCCAAGTTTCTGTCTCCTTTTCCCATCAGTATTTAACTGTAGTCCAGGTCCAAGGCTGTAGTTTAGTAAATCTATCGCTGTATTTCTTCCTCTTTATAGAGACTTTTTCTTTTCTACCAAACATTATTCGCGCTGGTTAGGGGGTACATGGCTTAAAAACACTGTTCAAAGGGGGGGAACATTATTGAAAAAAGCTTGAGCACCAGTGGTATAAAGTATATTGTCAGCAGAGAGTCGTGGAGGTTGTGGAGAGCAGCAGAGCTGGAAGAGATTGGTGGATTTTAGGTTAATTTCCTTCAGATCCAGAGTGTAAAACTGTCAAAAACGTTGAAAAAAGCAGCAAAAAAATCAATTAAAGCATCAAAAATGTCAGAAAAAGCACCAGAAAGCGTTAAAGTGCCCATATTATGAAAAAAAAACACTTTTTTCTGGTGATTTGGGGTGTTCTTTTGTGTCTCTGGTGCTTCCACACACATACACACTTTGAAAATAATCCATCCATGCTGTTCTGAGTGAGATCTGGTTTCTGAATGTGTCCTGCCTTCAGCCTCCTGGTGAGCTGTTCAAAATCGGCTCGGACTGTGACGTCACAGTCCGAAATGAGCTGGCTAACCGCAACCGTTAGCTCGTTAGCATGCTAACTGTTAGCATTAGCATGCTAACGCTAATGCTAACATGCTATGTCGTTCTCAATAGCAAAGCACTGCTACAACACACACAAGTTCACCATAATCTCCAAAAGAACTACTTCCATGTGCGCCCTCATTTAGAAGTCTCCCAGCTGATCCTGCCTTGTAACTGACCAAAGTTGGAGAAACAGGCTTTCTTTTACTGTCTCTAGAGTTAGCTAGCTGACATGCTCTACATCTGAGCTACTGAGCATGTGCGAGTGCAATCAAAGATAGTACAGAAGAAGAAGAAGATGAAAAGAGGTCTCACTCTG